>NW_011342080.1:19739-33183 GCF_000735185.1 Notothenia coriiceps
ATGATCGTCTCGAAGGAGTCTGTCATTAGTTTTGCTTTTATAAAAGGGGAGGCATGATGAAACTTAGTAAATAATCGGCGATTATTAGTTAGTCTAGCTACTTAAGGTCCTTCTCTTTTGAAACTTCCGGAAAAGAGTTTTACTACTGAGCCGACTGTCAGTAATATATAACTGTATAAGACGAAATATAAACCTCATGTTTTTGTTTAGGACTATTAGTAATCTTTTCGATCCTTAGAGGAGAAAGTTGTCACATATGTTGAGTTTTACACAGAAGCCCAGTTACGGCTGACTAAAGCTAGACAAACTCTTCGTCTAACAACCTCGAGCGACGGGGGGCGGAGGGATACTCGGGTCACCTGCAGGGACACTCTGTCGCTCTGTGTCACTTTGGGTCGGGCTTGTGTGTGTGTGGTGGAGGACCGACCCTCAAACACACACACGAGTGTGTGGCTGAGTTGTCGGGAATCGACGCAGGGCGGCAGAGTCCCTCCTCCTAGGCTGCCCCGACGTCGACTCTTTTCTACTCACACACTACATAAACCACTCCTTCAGGCGCCTAACCAGGGTACTTTTAGTCAGGCACATAGACGTAAACCTTTAAAACCTTTCAGGTGAATTTCAGATAAAAGGAGGACCCCACGACAGCACGCGACTTCCACAGTTGCCAGACCTAGGACACTGTCAAACTCGGTTTTACCTAACCGTGGTTAGGTGCCTGGAATTGGATTGCCGAGTTTCTAACCAGGTAAACCCTAGGTAAACCCATACCCGTGCAGTGACACGGGTCCTTCTTTTGGTACCTCTTTTCTCTTTAGAGGTTGCTCCGCAAGACCCGTCGTATCTGTCCAGAAAGACACCAATCTCAAAATGAGTGATGTCCGCACATGAAACTCCCAAACACTGAGACGTCTGCCAAATGGTACGTAGCGTTTTGGAAGTATTGTGTGTTCTCCTGCCCATTATTGGTCTTTTTTCGTGCTGTACCCTGGAAATTCAGATGTGGGACTTATGAAGGAGGTGGAAGACGGTTAATTAGTAAATGTACAAAAATTCAGTTTACTTATGATGTACACAATCGGGATTGTGACATAATGGACCCCCAACTCTTCGGAACTACGACACAAAAGGTGAAATTACCGATAATAAGTGTGTGTCTCTACTCCATCGGAATAAGGTATTTGTTAGTAGTGGTAACTGAATGGAGTTTACTTTACTAGTCATAAACACTGTAGTTAGTTTACACCGATACACACACACACACACACACACACACACACACACACACACACACCACACACACACACACACAACACACACACACCACACACACACACACCACACACCACACACACACACACAACACACACACACACACACACACACACACACACACACACACACACACACCGACACACACACACACAACACACACACACACACACACACACTAACGAGACCGTCTTCTGTGCCGAATGACGTAGCCGTTACAAGGTTCTTACTTAAGGACCTCAATGTTCTCGACAAACTTTACTCTACTTCCCGAGTCCGTCCTTACTACCCCTCCCCTCCTCTCCTCCCGACGTAGAGGGGACATCCTCCCAACAGTCCGAGAGTGAATGTCCGGACTAATTTATTGTCGCTACGAAATACTTTTGTCTTGTAATAGGCGGAGAATTTTTCCGGCCCTTTCCGGAGATTTTAACCGGAGGGCGGTTCAGAGACACCAACGGCGGGCAGCCACTGTCTTTTTGCGGGAACACGAACTCGGTGTTCGCCTCTCCTTAATTTGGCCCTGTGAAGATGGGGGGGAAATCAGGAGTAGTTGACGTGTCCTTACACCAGTTGTTATGGCTATGGTTCGGATGTTTTAACACATTTAAAAAAGTGGAGTTTTCCTCCTTAATTTAAGGGTGGGACTTAGAGAATTATGCCCACGTTTATGTAGAGTCGCTGTGTGTGTGTGTGTGTGTGTGTGTGTGTGTGTGTGTGTGTGTGTGTGTGTGTGTGTGTGTGTGTGTGTGTCTGTGTGTGTGTGTGTGTGTGTGTGTGTGTATTTTTGCGTTTGTGTGTGTATTGTGTTTGTTTCCCGGGGAAAACACTCAAAGTTGTATTTATCATCTGAATTTGCCGAAACAAGTTTAATATTCTGAAAGCCAAGACTTTGTTTATTTGAAATCAGATGAAAACAAACTGTAACGGACCCTGCCGTGTTATCTAGGATTACTATACGCTTACATTCATAATTTCAGCGGGAGGGAGGGGGAAGAGCAACAGTAGAGTGCGAGTGAGAGGTGCCGGTCATCTTCCCTTTACAAGCTTCAAAAATGTATTTATCGTGTGCTTTTGGAAATAAAAGTTTCATATTCTGAAAGCCAAGACATTGTTTATATAAAATCAAACAAAACACCCAAACCCTGAAAAACTATTTTTTACGCAAATCCACGTTTATTTTTTAAATGAGCTGTTGCGACTTTTTTGATAGAGCGGGTCACATACAGAGATGCTGTATGAGAAACCAATGTGAGTTTGGAAAATTGCGCAATATAAATCTATTTTAGTAGACCTAAACAATGGAATTATGATCAGTAGAAATGGCCATGACATGGGACCTTTAAGTAAAACTATAGTCTACCACAGTAACATTCTGTTAGAAGTCAGATATTATTCATAAGCAGAATGCTGTTGCCAATGCTTGAGGTGGAGCTTTTCAGCAGTTTCATATATTATCGGCTAGTGTAACAGTGTATCATGTTTCATAATTACAGTAGGAGGTTTTCTACTCAAATTCCTGACTTGTAGTGTTGTAACTTTAAACTGTATCCGTCAAATAAACAAATGTAGTGGATTAATATAAAACTAAACAAAAAAGCATCAAATAGAACCACTTAAGTACAAGATGCTTTAAACTGTAAGTACATCCGACTAAAACAACTTAGATTTACTTCAATGTAGTTCAATGTCACTGTCGATATTATTTAAAGTTCTTAAGGAGGCTTGCTGTATGAGTGGGCTTAGAGTCAGTTCACATTATAACATATACATATATATATATATATATATATATATATACATATATATATATGTATATATATATACACATTTCACATAAAACCATATATGTGAACATCATGATGGGTCTAGAGGAAAAGTCATATGATCTTCAAAAATGTGGGAAACACGAAAATGGGCAACTTGCCCAACAGATTATTATTTAAATAAACATTACCAATTATATATTTCTGGTGATAATAACCAATGTGTCTCTGGCCTTTCATGACATTTGGGTCAATAAAATCCTCAACGTTTTAATTACCAAACTTAATAGCTATGAGGCATTTAGCCCATGGAAATCTGGGTCTAAATAGTCTCATTGTATCCTTGTGAATTACATTCAGGAGTAGAGCCTCACTGTTTGCCCTGTGAATCTGTTTTGTCAAACCCCTGCTAAAAAGCCCAAGCGGAGGGGGATGGGGGGGGGCACTTGGCAATAACCTACCTGAGTCAGAGTTAAACAGGTTCATACTCAGTAGGAGAAACAAGAACTCACTCCCTTCGCCTGCAGGACTCACAATACCTGTTTGCTGGTTTCCTCTTGGATACGCATGGTGCTCACTCACTTGCCTGGGGAAGTAGTTATTGGTAACACAAACCTGTCTACTTTCTAGCATCGTTCTGCCCTTGCCCAAGCCTGAGGCTAGCCAGAACAAAAAAACAGCCCAAAAGAGGCAGAGACAAAGACAGAAAGCACGAAAAGATGGAGAAAAAGGGAGACAGTGGAGGGACATGGGGAGATGTCTTTTTTTACGGGAATGTTTCACTTAATCTCATAAAGGCAGCGTGAAAACCTCCATCTGTTTGCCCAGCAGTTCAAAAGAGACTCCACATGCCTCCGCTTGCTGCTATATAAAAACAACATTCTAATGCAGATCTTAAGGAGGGCCAGCGGCTCAGCCTGCACAATGAGAACGGGGATGTGCCAGACGCACCGATGGAGGATGGGAGGGTGGAAAGAGAATTAGTGTAGGAAGGCAAACAGGGCGGTGGGGGGGAATGTGAGCAGCATAAGGGCCTGGCGACAAAGAAAGTGAGGAGAAAGAGTCAAATCAAAGCAACACATTTTCCTGTCAACAGTCGTCGTTGTGAACTGTTAGACCTGACCTTGAAGCCTGAGACAGTGCAGGTCGCCCTCTGGCCTCGTCGCCATTTCTCAGAATCAACCCATTCACCTCTCCACCTCTCTGACTCTCTCCTGCTTTCTCTTCCCCTCTCCTCTCCCTCTTCATGTTTCACCACGAGGCTTACCAGTCGCCTTTGTCATTAATAGAGGAATGTCCCTGGCTGAGAACGACATCTCGTGTTTTATCGTAGTTCTTGAGAGGGGATTCAAGGGCAGCGCCTTCAGAATCAGCGTTCCACATTTTCATGAAGTCTGTGAAAAGAGAACTGGCTGTAATGATGACACAATCGGCGAAAAGATTGTTTCTGGGTAAGCATGGCTTTTAGTATGCAATTCTTTTTTATGGATACGATCTGAAAAATCTATTTATTATGAAGGTAATTAAATGATAACATGTAGGTTCCATGATATGTAGTAGACGACAAACTCTTTAGTCCTCCAACATTGTCAAAGCTAGGGGGGAAGTTGTCTGTTACCACCTAACCTACAGTAAGCATAGCACTCTCCTTGCTGAGAACCAACCAAAAGGAATTAAATATAAGATAATAAATGGTTTCTCCGATCCATTCAAAGGTGTGTGAGACTTCAGTAGTGTGATGCCTCTTTCAGGTTTTCCTTCACACCGGTGCCTCTGTTCACCTCCAGGCCTTCTCTCCCCATAGCCAGGGCAAGACCAGGCCCGATCCTATCTGCAAAGCTATTTTGACAGGCCACCCCCCCCTAAAAAACTCTAGGGTTCAAACTGCTTGAAGATCAAAGGACTAATACTGCAGTAATAATAAGTTACTGCCCTATGAACGCCTCATTCATCGGGGAAAGGCAGTGATATAGTACAGTTGTAACTGGAGGGCCATTAAGCTTTCATCATGTGATCCTATACACCGTCCCCATGTGGAAAAACATCTTCAGCTCTGCAGGCAGAGCGAGAACCGAGAATGAACTCAAAGCAGTGATTTCAGAAGTCTGAGGTGATAAGGAAGTGCACAAACATCTCTCTCTGTGTGACAAAATCTCCAAATCAGTCCAAACTCTTCGTGGACCCCTCTCCACCTCACCTCAGATAAACAAACCATCACCCCCCCCCCACAGCTGAAGGTGTCTCCCAACCAGTTGGGATGGAAGCATTTTAATCACAGCAATTTGGCACAGAGTGGTCTCATCTGTCTTTATGAGCATGACACTGCGTTCTATTTTTAGGGCAGCATTTTTTCGTCTACCCCGACGACAGCCTGATGAAGCCCTGACCGCCGCGTGCTCCCTTTGAAGTGACAAGTGAGAGATGTGCCGCTCTAATAAGAACGCCTTGAGATGCAAACACTTAGCATTCTCCAATAACAGTAGCAGCCCTGCGAGAGGGTGGTGTGCTCGCCCTCGGGGAGCAGATAATCGGCCATGCGTGCAGAGGCGCTCCCACGGGCACATGCACAGTGTTTATGCATGTTTATGTATTAACAAATTCACAGTTGTCTTTTCTTTCTTTTAGGAGGAACTCATTTTCTGGCTTTATTACATATTATTGCATTTAAACAACTGTTTCCAATAGTGAACAGAAATCCACATTCATTACGTACATTTGCTCATTTCAAGGGTCATTTATGTGATAAAACTGTCAAACATGTTATGCTACTTTGACTTAAAATGTTCTCCCTGCAGCCTTAACAATGTGACTGAACCTACTGAACTCAATTTAGAAAATTAGCATTGCTGAAGTCGGCTGTAAAAACCAACTACAAGTTTGGCGATTTTGAGATAAGAAGTTTTGTTATGCTGCTGAAGCCACTGTAGCAGCAGAGGTAACACCGAATCGACTTTCAAGGCTGCTTTGTCGGTTTTAAAAACACACATAGAGGTTCAACATAATTCCCAACATAAATTCAACAGTACTTTTGGCAGATACTTTAAAGGCACAGTTGGTAACTTTTTTTTAAATTGATTTGTTGTCATATTTTCAAAAACTGTCACTGTATCCTGACACTAGTTCAGATCTCTCCTGCCAGTGTTCCTGGTGTCATTTTTTATAAAAAAGGAAAAGAACCAATCAGAGCCAAGGAGTCTCAAAATCACTGTTTATGAACTCCGACAAATAAGAAACTGGAAGGTGCACTGGTTTTGACTGCACTGATTTCAACATGGTGTAAGGTTTAAAAGGGCAAAGAATAGACAATACAGTAACCAAATCTTAATTCATATTTGATAAGAGCTTTATCGGAATTCTCCAACAGTGATTGACTTGTTGAAGACATTGAATGCCTTATTATTTAAAGTTGGGCATCCCAAACTCGAAAAAAGCCTTTAAAATGTGTACTACAATATATTCAATAAAGATTAATCTTTTCAGCTATTTTTTACGTTTAGTCCAAAAATATGGCCTGGGCATGAAAATATCTTGTTAGGCTTCAAATATCCCTCTTCAAAAATACTTAATAACAGGGCAATCCCAGAAAACATGGTTTTAATGTTGTTAACGTTTTATGGGAAAAGTAGGACTCTGGAAAACACATTATGTGGACTTTGGTAATAGGGACATATTTTGCAATCCAGACATATAAACATGCAGGTGATATTCCAACAGCTTCTATTTCCGAGAGGTACTTCCCACCCAGCGGCACTGTAGACATCTCACTGTTTGTGTATAAAAGTTTTGCGGTAGTGCTGTCGACAAGCACAAATTGGACAGCAGAACCAGAGAAAGATGTGTTGGGCCAACATTCCTACAGTCACTATGTAGAGCCAGAACACAGCCTATGTGTCATTGATGTGAGGGGTTTGAAAAAGGGAAGAGCAGGAAAGTGAGAAAGGGGGAGCAACAAGCTGCTAATCGCCAGGCGCTGGGAAAAGAGAGCCAGCTTCTGAAAACATCTCAAAGCAAATAACACATCTTCCAGAGTTTATGTTCGTGAGGAGAGGACAGGTCAATGTTTAGCTTAGCAACGCTGGAACCAGGCGAGAAACCCCACTGAGGACAAGACATGCGGATGAGAGCTGCAGCCACAGCTGGGGTGTGTTACTCTGAAAATATTCAGACGGATGCCGCAAGAGTAAAGTACGCACCTTAAGGCCAGGGAATGTTCCACCTATTTAAGGTGACAGGATGAGTGGAGAGAGTGCAGCAGAGAAGCAGACTCTCTTCAAATCACTCACACCTTGTTGCTCTGCGTGATGACAGCACTGAACTGAGCTGAACGACAACAATGCTGCAGTTCAAGGTGACATCTGTTTAGCTGCGACCTGCCGGCCTGTCTAACCTCTGAGTCTCACTGTGTTGTGATCCTGTAAACTTTAAGACCTGCAGTTCAAATGCTCCTGGTCACCTTAAGGTGAAGTGTATATTATTGAGTTATAAGGTTAAGAGTTATTTTCTGGGGTTTGAGATGGAAACACCCACTCAGGGATGTTGGTTACCAACACATTCTGATCAATTAATGCTTATGAATAATGTGATTATTAGCTTTAGCTGAGTTGAGCTAAGCATTGCTAAGTTTATAAATAACTGAAAGGGCTAGTCTGCACTTTTTTTAAATGAGGTTGTATGTATACTCCTGTGTTAAAGCCAACTAAAGAAAGGCCCACCTTAAAATCTCCCACATTTGAATTAAGTGTAGGCTATATTAAGAATATTTTCACATCTTTACCTTGTTGTCATCCCTTTCCAATGGGGAACTGAACTTGTTATTTGCAAAGCCACCAAACTCCATTGGCAAAAAACATCATTTTAACTCACAGAACATGAGTGTTGCTGTTTTACTGCTGCCTCGATCAGTTAGTTTGTGTTATTGTGTGACTTTTGGCTCCTAACTAACGTGGCCTCCACAGCATTACATTGCTCGGATTCCTTTGCTGCTACTCCTGTTTACCTCTCTTAAGTGGGAGTGTACTGTCATCCAGAGGTGTGGACTCGAGTCACATGACTTGGACTCGAGTCAGACTCGAGTCACCAATTTGATGACTTTGGACTCGACTTGACAAAATCACAAAACACTTGCGACTCGGACTTGAACACCAATGACTCGGAACTTGACTTGGACTTAAGCCCAGTGACTTGAGCCCAGCGACTTGAGCCCAGTGACTTGAGGTGACTTGATCATTTAATTCAGGGGTCTCCAACACGCCGATCGCGAGATGCCGCTAGAAGAGCAGACTCCAGTCGGGGAGAGCAGAATCTTCAGCCGCTGTGAATCCATGAAGGCAGGACCGGGACTTTATTTTGCTGAGCCACCATGCGGCCAATCATATACGAGAACACACTAGGATCATACCATTATGTGAAAGAAGGGTGGGGGGCAGACGCTCCAAAGAAAGTAGGTGTACAGTAGTGGTACAGGCCAGCAACACAGAGCAACAGGGAGACGGGGAGCCGGATTTAAATGCAAGCGCGTCGGAAAAAGTCAAGAAATTTGCGAAAACCGAAAAAAGAAGCAGCATCTGGCTGCATTTCAATGATATTGGAGAAAGCAAAGCTGAGTGCAGGATTTGTAAAATGAAAATAACCTTCAGAGCAGGTTTTCTCTTTGGTAACCACTCAGGGTTTATTGTCAGAGGTGGGAGAAGTTCAGATCTTGTTTGAGTAAAAGTACCAGAGTGTAGGAATACTCGGTTACAATAAAAAGTCCTGCATTCAAAATGTTACAAGTAAAAGTACAAAAGTATTAGCATCAAAATATAGTTAAAGTACCACCGGCAGAGGAATCTAGTTTCAGGTGTTCTTTTCCCCATAGAGAACGCCTCGCTGCACATTATCCCTTGCATAAAGATAGATTGTGGGTCCCTTATAACATGTTGTACACAGCGGAAATAAACATTCTGGTTACCTCAACATCAGGGATCTTGTAAATTAAACTCCTTCTGAATCAAGCTGTTACGGTAGCCTTACCTTACTGATCCCTCTTAAAATAGAAGAAAACACGTTACTTTACCAGCAGAGAGAAAATGGATTATTAAATTATTAATGTGACTAATAAAGAACAGTTTGATTATTAAGAATTATTCCTTTTGATCGATGTCATTACATTTGTTGAAAAGCACATAAGGACTTGTTTAAGACTCGTTTTGTCAAAGTTTAGGACTTGGACTTGACTTGAACTTGCCCATCCTGACTTGAGACTTGACTTGGACTTGAGCGCAAAGACTTGAAACTTGACTCGGACTTGCAAAATAATGACTTGGTCCCACCTCATCTAAGTAAGACTATAAGCATATAAACTCTATATGTAGCAATGTCATGAAACCTACATCAACTCACTTGGAAAAAAATGGTTGGAAAGACCTAGAAATAGCCTTTTGATGGTAAAACATATGTACTCTAACAAAAATGTAAATGTTTCGATTTTAAAACCTATGGAAGACCAACATAAAAAAACGATTGGACATTTTAAAAGCTAATAGAAATGTGTGCTTGTTTACAGCTGTGTTAGCAGCAGCCTTGGGCGAGCTAGTGTTGTTTTGTATCCTTAGGAATGTAGTGTCGAGATGCTCCATCAGGGGTAAAATGTGATGAATAGATGGGTGACAACAGTCTTCCAATCTCATTAAGTTGATTTAACGTCTAATTCCTTTCCCATATTTCTTTGTGTAGACTCACCTCTTTGCCCCAAGGTCAAAAACATAAAACAGACACACTTTCCTACCTCACGGCTAGACAAGGAGAACTAATTCCATCCATCCCTTGAGATTTATCTACGCTGTCCTATTCCATCCCACCTGAACAGTCAAATGCAACTTGTTTTTTCATTTCAGTTTTTTTAGTGCCTCACACAGGTCAACAAAACCAGTGTTCCAAAAACTACACGACTGCGAAATGCTAAGCACACCACTTGTTTTTGAAGTGGTGACAAAAAGAGGAATGCACTTTCTCATTGGCGAGGGAAACCTGAAGTATTCCTCTCTTTGTTCAGCCGCCTACAAAGCCAACTATAGTCCCTGAAAGGTCTCCCCCAGAAATAACAGCTTGCATCTACAGAATGCTTGCTAATCCCCAGCGATTGTGTTAAAGTACACAGCCGTACAGTAAAGTGACTGCCCCGCCCCCCACGTTGACAGATTCCACCATGTCTGTGAAGTCGCACCACATCCAGCTGACCTCAGGTTTTCCTCGTTCAGGTGGGAAAGGGAGGACACTGGCATCAACAACATAACTGTATGAATACAGCATCTATCTGCAACTAATGAGCAGAAAATGTGAAAATTGTGTACAAGCCCTCAGGGACAGCTGAGGTCAACAAGCAGCAGCCTGAGGTTCATTTCGGTGAATGAAACTTGAATGGCATTCCTGTTGTTCAGGGCTTTTCCTTGTCCAAAATATTCTTTGTCTGAGTCCCATGGGAATGTGCTCTCTCTGTTGTGACGACAACACAAGACTCATCTTCCTGTTTTCCTGTCCTTGGACAGCAGATACTAAACCATCATCCATGACAACTGACGGCTCATTTTCACTCTCAAACTTGGTTCCAGATTCAGTTGACCATTTGTTAGCCAACACTTTGGATAGCAATGCTTGCCATAGTTCGTTACTGAGTACGTTTTAGATGAATTCTACAAGCAGGGTTGTTTTGATTAGAAAATGTTTGAGTGAAAACATACTGTTACCCTCTAAAATGTCGTGGCTGCCTACCAACATTTTGGAAAAGTTACCCAACATATCATACACTTTCAGAATGTTGCTCTTACAGCTATACAAAGTAGAAATGATAATGATGGGCATTTTTGCAGGGATTTAGTCATAACCCCAATAAAAATGAACATATATAAGTCACTAAGTAGACCCAAAGTAGAGCATTCATCAGAATGATGTTTTATTCTTTTATTTTCCAAACTTCATGACAATCTAGCCACACGTTGTTGACACATTCTGTTTAAAACAACACAAGTAGACCTGATGCTAGGACTGGATGATAAGACTGATTAGGATGAATCCTCCGGGAACCACGGAAGTCTGTCAAATTACTGTATTTCTCGAAGGAGACTTTAAAGAAAGCATTAAAATAGACTTCAGGAAAACAGTGGACATATTCTAACTATAAACTTAAACTTGATATTGATTTGAAATCTAATGGATGTTTTGCTGTTGGTTCCGTCGGCCTTGCTCCCATGATGGTCTATTTCTACTGAAAGGGAGCATGCAGACTGCTAACTAAGTACTGTAAGCACCTCATACAACCCCAGTTCAAAACTATCCATTTATCACTGCAGGCCAGGGGGGTTATGCTTCTGCTTGTGTACAACATTGGATAAGGGAACGGCCTAACAAAGGGCCCATTGTTCAGCTTTATTAAAAACACTGAGTGTGGCTTCCCTTCTAATATCTGCATCATCATGAAAGGAACAAGATACAGAGGACACTGGCTCAGGAAAATACCCTCGCAGTCACAACACCAAGTATTTCAAAATAAAAGACAGAACACATAAGCTAATCAAACTACAAATGACATCATGAGTAGAGCCGTAATGAGTGCACTGACTGAGACGAAAGGCAGTGATTAGGCTGCTGGACTCCAAGCAGCTAAGTACTTCCTACTGAATTATCTTCACGTTGATATGCTCAGCGAAGACAGCGGCTAACTTTAGCAACAGAGGAAATGGGAGGGAAAAGCATATGTCGTCGGGGTCAAAAAGGCAAAAACAGAGGAACGTGGTTAGTTAGCCTTGTCGTTTCTTAAGATAGAAGGAATGACAATTACAGTGCAGAAGGAAGGACGTAGCTTAATAGGCACAGCGGGGTCACTTAACAGTTAAAAGCAGGATAAATATTTTGAACGTTCACACTGCTGCTTGATAGAAAGTGGGAAGATAAGCCAAAAGCCACTTCAACATCACTTTTAAAGATGTTGCGTTCAAGATGAAATGATCCCACAAGAAGTAGAGGGAATATGAGAGGAAGAAAAGGCCTGTACCTTTTGCTCAAAGGACTGAAAAACGGATTTAGAAATGTCCCCACATGGTTTTTAAACTTCTTATGCAGCGATTTACAGTTGATCTCAAATCGGAAACCGTAAGAATGCTCTAGGGTGTGTGTTTTATATGCATCAAATGTAAAAAAGTAATCTAAGGTGTATAAAGTGGTTTCAGAGGTGCATGGTCCTTGCCGGTCCATTAGCAAAGAGAAACCATAAGTTATCCCTTTGAGGACAACCATGCTACTTCCTGGCACGGGCAAGCAAATAATGATTTCTTTTGGGAGAGAAATCAAAGCAAAACCCAGAAGTCTGATCACACTGATGCAT
This sequence comes from Notothenia coriiceps, assembly GCF_000735185.1. NCBI lineage: Eukaryota > Metazoa > Chordata > Actinopteri > Perciformes > Nototheniidae > Notothenia > Notothenia coriiceps. The sequence continues at coordinate 32,136 of NW_011342080.1, forward strand.
TTCATTTGTACTAGCCAGAATGTCCATTGTGTACCTGCTGCTTTTTGCATTTACTCTCAAAAGCTGAAATATTCCCATTTTTTCCAGATGTTGCCCTGTGTTCCTCCTGCTCGGCTCGTCTCTGATGAACTGGAGACGTTGGACTCGGCTACTGAAGGAGAAGGAGCCAAAAGGCAGCAGCCATTACTTTTCCAGCCCCTGTCCTTTCTAAAAAAACAGCAGGCAGGAATAGCCTGAGGTCAGAGTCCCCCCCTACTCTGTCTGACAATTAGACACAAGGAGACAAAAACATTGTCATGAGGGCCATGATTTATTCCTCTCTCGAGGGCTTCCCTTGCTTTAACCACTTCCTGTCACTGGGACTCCTCTTCCTGGCCTGAAAGATTAGACCACACTGGATGAAAGGTTTAACCATTCACACGAGTTTTAATGCGGAAAAAAGGTGTATACTGTATATTATTATTCATTGTTGAGTTACTTGTTCTCTAGTCTGCACTCGTTTGATGCGTTTACAATACATGTTCTTTTAAAAAATGTTTTGCAGGTGGAGCTCATTTTTCCTTTATATACTGCTAGGTTGCTAACATAAAATATTGCTGTTTAACAGTTTATTCAAATATGTATTAAAAAAAGGGAAATGTACAAAGTAACTTAAGATGCCATGTAAATGTAGAGGGATAACAAGTATAATAATAACCTTTGAGAAGTAGTGGGTGTTTAGAAAGTAGGAGGGAATATAAATAATCAAGTGAAGTACAAGTACTGCAAAATTGTATTTAAGTACAGTAGTTCAGTAGATGTACTTAGTTAACTTCCATCAATGCATGTATATGATGATGATAACAACAACTATAAATCAAAATGTACAGTTAATATACTCAGATTGTTTGAATTTAGTTTAATGAAATATACAAGATATGCATCATTTCTGTGAGTTCCTCTGATCCCTGTGACTCAGCAGCCACCTTTATACTGGCTTGGGAAACATTTGAGAAGGCAAACCTGAAGTAATGTGATCCACACACACACACACACACACACACACACA
>NW_011342080.1:33276-73822 GCF_000735185.1 Notothenia coriiceps
ACACACACACACACACACACACACACACACACACACACACACACACACACACACACACACACACACACACACACACACACACACACACACACAGTAGTATGCATACACACAAGCACACACAAACCCTAGTTAAAGAAAAAAGGATTACTGCACAATCCTTCCAAAACCCCTTTTCATCTGAGAGGAGCAGAATCAATAAGCAAGGTTTTCTATGGGACTCAACAAGTTCAGACATGGGCCTAAAACTCAATCACCGTACTGTGAAAACTACTTTCACAAATCGTGGATTTTTTAAAATGATGCTGATTCATGGAGCTGCAGTAGGAGAAAGTGAGCTCGGTGTCTGAAGAAGCACAGATTACCACATTTATTGTGAGCAAAGCAAGCCTGGCGTGGAGTTTACAGTAGCCCTGCTGGCAGCGCTGCCACGCCGCTTCTCGTTGAGTCATGTGTTGCTCCGTGACTTAGCTTGAGAACGCTTCCAGGCCTCGAGTGTAAACAGAGCTAGTGGAAAGCAGACGGATCACTCCTAGCAAAACATGCTGGCAGAGAAAGCCCGTGGCCTCCGCTCATGTTGTGTTGTGTAATGATGCAAAACCACTGGAGCGGTGCAGGGTTTTCATTCAGGCAATTGCATAGAAAGACAGAGGGAGAGAGAGAGAGAGGGAGAGAGAGAGAGAGAGAGAGAGAGAGAGAAAAAAATAGCTGTATCTGAAAGACAGACGGAAGCAATAGCTGTAGGTTTGAATAGTTCTGATTGTAGATGCTTCTAAGCAAACAACTCGTTGATTTTAGGCCTTTTAATGTGGAAAAGTGACATATAACTCGTTTATCTATAATGTATAGTAGGGATCTTTTAGAGAGGCCCTATTATTCTATTTTTATGTTTCATAGTTGCATTTTGGACCTCTATTGAGATTTCAGATTGAAGCCTTAGCAGACCATTTACATGCACACAAATGTATATAACACAACACAGGAAAGGGAATACCTCCAAAAAGCATACTAGGGCCCCTTAAGGTGAACTATATCCTTCTGAAATAGGACTACTTTAACTTCACTAAAAGGTTCATTCAGGTAGCAGTACATCTAAAGAAAACTGCTAATTTTATACTTTTTTTTTTATGTGGGTAAGAGGCGGTGTGTAGCGCAGAACGCACAAGGAGAGGTTGATGATTAAAAACATTAAGAAATATTTGTATTTCTATTTAATTTAAACATGTTATGCACCTTCAAAACAACAGCATAGAGATACACTTTAAACTTCCATTAGGTAGAAGAAAATGTGGCACTTGAGAGACAGCACAGATCAGTGCATATCAGCCAAGGAATCTCTCTTGTTCATGATGTCGTTGCGGATAAGAACCTCTGAAAAACAAAATAAAAACAAAGCACAACAATGAAACCTTATCCTTCAAGGTTTTGCGCTGCACTTTGTTTGGTTTACAGTCTATTCTGAGTGTGTGTGGTGCAACACGAACCCTCTGTGGCTGTGGAGGTATCTATAGATCAGTGGGGCGGGCTGCTGCAGTCAGACTAAACTGTAAACAAGTCCCATCCAGAGACCACGGCTGACCCAGCACCGCACATCCCAAACCATCTGATTCATCCTCCTTTACAGGCCGACAGCAAGCTCCTCAACAGCTGCATGATGAATCCCCAATAAATCCACTGCGACCAAAAGCTTTGAATCTCTCTAAAGGAAGCGAGGATGCAGGTGGCTGGAGTGGAGTTTATTGGAACACATACTTTCCAGAAGACCAAAACAACAAGACCCTGATGTCCTCCCCTCCCCTTCTCCTCCTGATTTCAAAGGCGATCTGAAGGGAGGGGAGAAAACACTCGGAAGCAACAGCCTTTTGTTGGAAGGCACTTTCGCATTAGGAAGAGACTGTGTTTTGTTTATGGGACAACATAGTGTTGCCATTAAGGCTTTAATCAAAACTGTTTTCTGGAGACAGCCTTGAGTGACACCCACCCCCCCTTGGTTTTAGCCTGTTTGGTTTGGTTCCCACTGAGGGAGCAGAAACAGCAGGAGGAAGAAAGGAGCGGGGAAAGTGTGGGAATGTCTCTACATCGTCGCCACGGCGGGCAGTTCCTAAACATGGCTTTAAATTAGGGGAAAAGAAAACACGGGCTAAAAAAAGTCAGTCGCCTAACTAGACTCCTGCCTGCTAATTTGTCACCACTTGAAAAACAAGGGAAAAAATAGCAACAGTTTTAAATCACGCTGCTTTAGAGTTAGGAAATGGCGGAATACTTAAACACAAGGGGTATTTGGGTCAACTCCATCGCACATACATCTAAACCATTGTGGGTGGAATCTATGGCTGCGTCCATATTAGAGGGGGGAAGAAATGGAGAGTGTCTGGCTCTGGCCTGCTAGCCGGGATCGGACCAGTGACAGCTGGGGCTTGAAAGTCTTACATCCAAAGCCAGGGCTCACTGCCACTTGCTACATAGCAGCGCTGAGCTAAGCCCACCCCCTCCTGTCCAAGCCCTCACTCTGAAAGATCACTGTCCTAAACAAAACATTAAGCTCTTGCCAAATAATTCACTCTTAAACCATCTTCTCTTTAAAGTGTACAGTAAATCCAAGAGCGGAAGGGGTAATGGAGAGAAGACAAGATGGCAAGAGGAAGTATCTGTCTGCTGCCATGTTCGAGAGGGGAAGGGGTCACAGAGAGGGGAGCTTCTCAGAGGGTGTGTTTGTGTGATCATTACCTTATCAACCAGCGGCAGACAGCGGGGTGCACTGTGCTCCAGTTTGACAATGGTGATGAAGTCACCCTCTTGGCGTTCATCTTCACTTGTGTTGCACAGAGACAGAGGGTGATACTGCAAGAGAAAAAGAGAAAAGGTTATCATTTCACAAGGACAACAAGAAAGGTCAATCAGTAGATCCCTAGGGGTGTTGAATCTCACTCAATTGTCCTTATTCAAATGGGCAGAAAGGACAACAACTAGACGGGGATTCATCTGCCTAACTGTATTACAAACTTGTAATATTTGTACTAAAAATGTAAAACAATGTCAAGAGATTTGATTTGATTGTGTAAATCAGCACTTTCTTTTGAAAATATAACAATAACTGACCACATTGATGGTTTCTTAAAGAGACAGTACAGAATACAAATTACAGCTGTTATTTTTTTCTAACAGAAAGATGGAGAATAACTGGAGAAAAACTGAGCACTTTAAAATGTATCTCAAATACCAGTGATATTTACAAGACATATGCAGATAGATGAGAAAACATTTGTTAAGCAGATGGGGATAGAAACATTTCAAACTTGTGACATACTTGAATTTACTTTGGTAAACTTCCTCGTCTTTATTGCACTTTCACCAACCATTTGGTTTTGATTATTGTACTCCTCTATTGTACTCATCTTTTAAAGCTTTGTGACGGGGAATTTGAAAAACGATACAACTGTAGCAGAATAAGACACTAACCTCCAGATACAAAAACACATGTTACTGACAGCATGTGACCTAAAGTAAAGACTGGACCATAACCAAGAAGAGAGGAAGATAATGTTTGGGACAATTGCACTTGAAAGAAGCTTTTATGTGTTGAATGAAGGCGTTTCTGCTCTATACTGTTCACAGTTGTTATCAAGAGGAAAAAACTTTAGCACCCTGAAAAATCAATTACATGGATGGTGATGTTCACTCCCACTGAAAGCCTTGAGGACTGAAAGAGCCAGAGATAGTCTTTGGTAGGAACATTTGATCCCCTCTGAAAGGGAGGAAATTCGTAGCTGCTGAAAGGCTGCATTTAAGAGCTCAAAGGATAGCAGCAGTGTTTGCAAGTCACAGACATGCTGTCACGGGTACGAGGTTGTCCAAAAAGGAGAAAACCGCTCCTATACATCCCCGAACATCCCCAATTTCCTCACATGACATCAATAAGAGCACCAACACGATGCTGCCCGTCCTCCCAGATCACCATGAGGGGCCCGGTCCCTGCGCTCACCCAGCAGGGCGGTCCCACCCTGCCCTGTCCTGCCCTGCCCTATATGCCTGTCCCGGCATGGTTCTGCCCCGGTGGGCCCCTTCATGTGGCTGTGGGCTGAGGTCATGGGACTCCCCCTCATCTCACCCAGCGGAAATCCCTAAATTAAAAAAGACCCATGGGTGACATCAACAGCTGGCACCCCCGTCCAGGGGAATTGACGTAATGTTTTGCAAAGGGCTTGTGCATGTCTGTCACAAGGAGGGAGAGAGGAGAAGGAGACAGATTTGGGGGACCGGGGGTGGGGCTTGTAGGTAAAAGAAGGAAGTAGGGAAACACCCTTTGTGTAGAGATTGGAGAGTGCAGTGGATTCACATACCACGAATAATTCCTATGATGTCTACTATGAGTTGAGATGATGAAGCTAGTTGGGAAACAAGTAGGGCTGCTCGATTATGGCAAAAATCATAATCTTGATTATGTGGGTCAATAATTGATATCACGATTATTAAAAAACGATTATCCATTTACTTTGAAAACATCCATTTATTGGAGCATTTTTTTTGAGCAGTATGTTTTTAACAGTTGATTACCCTGAACTTTAAGGATAATTCAACTGAAAAACCAAAAAAAAAAAAAAAGTAATAATAAAAAAATAATCGTTTTATTTCGATTACGTTGTTTTCGTAATCGTTGCAAGCCATAATTGTAATTGCGATTAAAATACGATTAATTGAGCAGCCCTAGAAACAAGCCAGCTAAATACCTTCTGCACAAACAACATCTGTATTAATGACCTCCAGACAAGTGATTACAATCCAGAGTATAACCTTAGACTGTTTATACGAATTGGACGTAGTAACTGTGATATCACCCATTAGTTAATGTTTTGAAGCCTCAAGCTCATTATTTGGCTGTTGCCATCTTGTTCTTTTTGAACCAAAAGTGACAAGAGGATGGAGCTTAGAACAATTGGAGAACTGAAAACACACGATGACAGGCTTAAAGTTCTATGAGGAAAACACGGACAACAGCGTGTTGTCAATCACAATGTATTACCGCCATAAAGCATACCTTTCCAAAATTGGGATCAATAAAGTATATATCTATATCTACCCTGCATTATCGTCTAATTTACTCTTAAAGCAACCGTCATTTACAAAATGAAACATCATCCTGTATTGAAGAAGACTTGAACGATTGAGGAAATAACTTGTAAGGAAAATGTTTACTGAGGTAATACATCAAGTGGGAAATAGGGTCCTAGTTCGGTCATTTTTTCAAAGACTTCTATAAAAAAGGACTTCTTTGTAACTGTCTTTCTGCTCGCTAAAGGAAAGAATATAGGGAAAAGGCACTTCCTGCATTGGCTTTCACTTTTCACACCTGGAGATTGTGCCTTTGTTGTACCCCAGGGGATTATTTGGCAGCTGCCAGAATATGTTATGAGGGAAAGTGTGAAGTTATGAAGCACTTCTGCTCATTAAGAAATCACTGTCACAATAATTATAGAGCCAACTGGAGTAATTTGTATCACCTTAAGAAACGCTATGTGATTGAGAGTACGGGGAACTTGTCAGAAAGTGAGCAGAGGTGTCTTAAGACTGTAGTTAGCTGAAGTGGAAAAAGGCAGAACTCTGACTAAAAAAAAGACAATTCAATTGGATACAAAAATAAGTGCTACATAACATTCCATTTACAGTCCATTGAAGTAAACACATATGTATGATACGTCAAACAAGAAAAGCTCTGAAAGCAATGATATAGAGAATAACAGAGAAGGCTTTGGGTCATGGTGAAGTACTCAAAGACACTAAGACATCAAATCCAGAGTACCTCTCTCTACATGAAGTTGAAGGTGAAAACTAAATGGAATAATCTTGACTTCAGAATCTGCCCTGCATGACGTTTTCAGACCTGGCATGTGGCCTGAGAGGAAGCTCCTCTTAAGGAAGTCATGGTCTGGCCTGCATGCTGCCCTCCCAGCTGCCTCTACCAGTGCACATTTACTAGGCCTAAATTAGAGGCCTAAAGTTGAACTTGGCCCTTAACAAAGTAAAAGAAAGAAATACAAAAATATTTTAATGCCCTCCTTCATTGATGCCATGACCTCTTCTCTTTTATGCTGTAGGTTTGTCGGAAAAGTAGAAAAAAAGCTACTTACAGAAAAGAGATGTGCCAATACGCTGAAATCACAAGGGTTATTTTGAATCTTGAGGCTTAGTTGGTCATGTTTTGATCGTGTTGCGATATTAAACATGTTGATACATGGGACTGTGCAATCATACCTAATAAAGTAGATAATAATCCCGAAGCTGAGCCAAACAGGCTCAGAAGGAGCGGCTGGCTTGAGTTTCCTCTTGCTCTCCTCTGAGGGCAACCACTTCCATGATCACAGTGTCTATGTTTTGCATTGTTGACAAGAGTTAAAGTTTTCTTCTATTTTAGATATGCACACCACTTATAAACAGATGGCTGCAAACTCTCTCCATGTGCCACCATTGGTGCCAACCACCACTTAGAGTCATGCTGCCACTGGACTATAAATGGCGCCCAGGATAGACTGAAACGTCTTCATTTGGTTTTTGTATGGCCCTGAGAAAAAGGGGCCTGGGAAACCGAATCACTGAGTCTCCATTTCACAGGGACTAGAAACCACAGGGCACGCAAACAGTTCCCCACAGACTGTTAACAATGCTAACTCCTCCGTTCCGCCTCCTCCTCCTCCTCAATCTGTCTGGATCTGTTGCAAAACTGACGGGGACATGTCCCTCGGTTCCTTTGTAGCCACGATTAAAGGCATTCCTTTGCAGCTCAATCAAAGACTACCCCTAAAATATTCCGGGGCAAGAATCTTAACAGTTTCAAAAACAAATACATGGACAGAAAAAGGGGAGAATAAATAGTAGCTGCGGTGAGAAGTCGATAATATTTGTTTTCCCCTGCACTGAGCCCTGCGGATCTTCTTTTTTCATCTGCTAATAATCAGCAAGAGAGATTTTTAGTTCATCTCTTGCCAGCAGGGAACAAGGCCCAGGCAGTTATGTCAGTATGCGTCGGGGTGGGATGGGATGGGGGGGGGCTTGCACCTCTCATCGAGTTCCACCACTCAATTACCAGCTGCTCAGGCCACTTTTCAAAAACGATTGGATGAAACGCTTCATGCAAAAGTGATCAAAACGAAGCAGATTGCTTTAGTAGGCGATGAAAGAAATACATTAGTGTGATTATTCTATCGTACAGTGTTTAATCGAGAGAGGGAGGGAGGAAGGTTTCTTCAATGAAGCTCTGCCCTGAGGACTGGAAAGCCAGCCAGATTGGTGAGATTTCAATCAACCCTGACACATGCAAGCTTGCAGCAGCAGCACACACACACACACACAGTAAAAAAAACAACACAATATCTACTGCTTGGGTTCGGACTGACCCTCTTCCTCAGAGAGTGACTCAGCCTCCCACGTCTGGGCTCAAACGTATGAAATCTCTTTGTCTCTCATTCTATTGAACTCCATTAAACACACCTGCTGTGCATGTGCACACACTTACACTTTCATGCACACACTTATATAAAAGTGCTGTTAAAGTGAGTAAGAAGTCAGGGCAGTGAGTTCAGAAATTGGGGCACGGCTTCAGATTGTGGTTGCCCAATTCAACAGAATGACTTTCAGTTATTTGATTTGCATAAATACTGCCCTGTGTTATTATTAGACTCCTTTATTATGTAAAACTTGGTAAGTTAATTTGTGCTTTGATTCAAACAGACACATTGAAAGTGATTTGGCCTCACTCATGACACGAAATTTTTGATTTATGATGCTATATCTGTCTCTGTGGATGTAAATCAAAGCCTTTCACTTATTTAACTTGGCAGAAGATTTGGTAACAAGGGCAAATGTTTGGTTTAAGAGCAGGAAGAGCGGTCTCTAAAAAGAGCAAAGAGAGACCGCATGTAATAGTTGAAAGAGATCTGAATCTGGTTGCCTGGGTTACTAAGCAACAATAACTTTGGTCCCCGCAAAGATTTGGCTCTCTGTACACATTTGTGAAGTGATGAGGGAACCTGAGGTGGCAGGACGGGCTACGACACTGACCCATGCCACCACCCCTGCCCCCTACTGTAACTGAAATCACTAATAGCACGGGTTAATGAATGAGGTTGCAGCTATGTATTGTTGCTGGAGGCACATGAGAGCACATGCAGGTACTTGCATGTGAACATATGTATTCTGCTGATCTATTGGGGCAAAAAGTCCCTCTGTAGTCCTGCAGGCGGAGTGAGTCACTCCGCACTCTGAGCAGTGTGTCTACATCAGTGGTGGAGGACGCATTGGAATTCAGAGTTTCTCTAACTTTCTTCTATAATGTACCCCTTTAAAAGGTTGTTTCAGCAAAGTTACACTCGCCTCTTTGAAGAACGTCAATACAAAGCTGCGCCATTAGTGTCAGATTTACCTAATCAGAAAACACTTCATTTACATTTCAAATGTTTATAATCTATCACTATATTAATGGCCAGTTGCACAAACTTGTATCAATTAATTAATTAGTTACATTTATATAAGAAAACATCTAATTTTATACGTTTTTTTGTGTTTTGTATGAAAACAATCTCTAACTGTAAAGTCACTAAACCTATCAGATAGATGCAGTTGCGTAAAGTGTAAAATACTCCCTTTTGAGATGTGATGGAGTACGGTACTTGAGTTAATATACTTGTGGTTACATTCTACATTGGTCTTGATCACAGCAGCACTGAGAGCCAAGCCACTGAGCATTTTCTCAGATATCATATACATGCTTGGACCAATAATCAGGCATTAGTAGCTTCTACACACACACACTCTGTGGTCCAGCCCCCAGTGCCATAGATGACACAGATACACACTCCTCATACCACACACCTCAAACAGCCTTGTATCTCATGAGCCTACACTAAGTACATTTACTTAAAAGGCTGATAGAAGAGTGACGCCCGGTCGCCCGGTGCCAGGCAAACCAAGTGAGGGTCTTTCTCTGGCACAGCATCTGGAAAAAGAGTTCACCTCTCCTGTCTTTGCAAATGCAAACGAACAGGAGGCATTACTGCTTTGGTCCTGTCAAAACAAAAGGCGTGTCATCTTTCCCCTCGCTTTATTGACAGTGTCAGCCCCATATCCAGTAACGGTTACCACAGAGAATGACTTGGGGAAATGTGATCCCATAATGACGCCTAAATAATTACCACCAGTCCCAAATTTGCCCGGGCGCTTTCTTTAAGTAGATGTGCTTCCCCCCGACTCCAGGCCCGTCAGACTGTCTCTCTGTTCTATAAAAGGGATTAGAAAAGAGAAAAGAGAAAAGAAAGAAGCTGGAAAGGAAAGAGGAGTTGAAATGAAAGAAAGGAAGCTGAGGAGTGAGACTGAACGTTGTCGTTAAACAAAGTTGCTGGGTACTGGTGGTATGCCACATGAGCAGTAAACTCTTTCTCAAGTCAAGCTTTTGCTCATTTTTCTTTGCCTTCCACACTAGCTCTTTCACTTGTATCATAAAGATGTACAAGAGTTTTATGTAGCATGCACTCAGAGCACTCTTACAGTTGTTTTAGCACAAGCAGCAGAGATGGTCAGGATCTTTTTTCAGATCCAAAGAATCAATGGGCAATCCTAAGGACACACCCTACTGTACACACACTACTGATCTGTAATTGAACACCAAAGTTTGACAACACACCCACATTGGCTTATCCTCTCATTTGATTTATTACCTAACAAAGTATTTTCTTCAAAGCATAGCGAAGACCAAAAAGCCAAACTCAAAACAGCAGTGTGCAACCAAATTGGTGAAATCCCATGGGCCAAATGTTATACAATGCATGGTTGCAAAAAAAGACAATCTCTGAACCCATTGGCTATTGGACTGATAGCCACAAGCTTTTCGAGGTAGGGGGCTATATATCTGGGGTTCTGGTGTCAGATCTTTTGACACAAAACGTATTTTCTATCGCACACTATGAGCTAATCTCCAGCTTATTCAAACTACTTTCTTGTAAGGCGAAGGGATGTGTTACGTGATTTCATTTCAGCAAATTAATTCCCCTGTTCTAAACGCAAACTGTATTCCTGCAATCAACCAAAGCTTTCTTCCATATGCATGCACAATCTGTTTATGAGGATGAAAAAAAACCTAATTAACAAACAATGTCCATCTTCTGACCAGTTGAAGGATATTTCACATGGACCATAAGACTATGTTGTTATGGTGAGACCTTCTCCAGTCCTCTTTACGTGCTCAAAAGAACATCAAACAGGGGCACTTTTGAGTTTTTATTATCATTATAGCTGCTACATTAGCTGAATGACCCTTCTCTCTCTGACTGGTGACAAAGCACTTAGAACCACTCAACGGAATCACCATGGAAACCGCTTTAAGATGGAGCCTCGTGTCATCTCCACACTTCCTGACCAGGTTCAGTGGTCTTACACAAACACATCTCCGCACACCGAAACATACACACCACCAACAACTACGGCCACTCCATCAGCCTCAGGCCAGCGCTTGGCTATATACATTTCAAAGCTCTGAGTTCAACATAAACACAGCACTTCCCTGTCATAACAAGTCAGTGGCTTGGTAACCCAACAGTTTGTTAGTATTGCAGTGATCCTTCTTCCCTGTAGAGACAGGGCCATATCCACACGTCCTGCAGGCTTCCTCCGGCCCGTCCCTGGCCTGCAGGACCGCTCTGCCACTCTCTCAGGTTCCATAACATCAGTCAGAGATAAAACCCACACTTTTAAGAGTGTCAATCACTTAAGGTTGGGAACGTAAGGTCATCTATGTGGAAAGAGATTAGCCCGGAGAATGAGGAAGGGTGTTTACAGAAAGGAACTCCAAATTAAAGGAGAAGGGGACACACAAAGAAGCAGACAAAAAGTAACATGAGGCAAAGAAGCAGGAGGACGTGCGGTCAGTTTGGAGCTAATATGTTCCCTAATTCATTTTCATTGTTAAATTGCATTCATTCAGAGTAGACTTTGGAAGTACAAGTGGTTGGTTTTGCAGGTGTTTCATAACCATAAAGAAAAGAATGGGACAAATTGGAAGTCTAGGGATAAGATATCAAAAGTTATCACAGGTAATGCTGAGGAGGTCATGATTATCTGTATCAAATGTCAAGGTTGATCCAATAGTTGTTAAACATATCACTGAAAACCACAAATGTCCCTCATATTGAAGTTCAAAAGATGAGAAGACAGGGGAACACTAAAGTCATGAGGGTACACGGCATAGGAACCATGCATGTATACCAAAGTATGAACCAAATCATCCAGCAGATGATAAGATATTTTACTGCATAACGTAAAACCTGGACCTGCTGGTGCTAGGCGATATGTCAGACCAAAGTCAGTGAGATATCCCACTGGGAACCATACATTTCTGATCCAAATGTCATCTCAATCCATCAAATGGTTGCTAAGATATTTCAGTTTCCACCAAAGTGGAGAATCAACCGACTGACCGACATCCCTGGATCCTAGCTGAAAACTTATTTCAAACAGAACCCACAATCTTATATAAATATATAGATTATGTTAGGGCCTTCACTGATATTGGTATATGGTAAATGGGCTGACCTTAAAGAGTTCTAACTGACTGGGAGAGGGTCCAGTTTCAAAATCAAACTACTGCTTTAACAGAACAAGTTGCAGACAGTAAGAACAATGACACCAGAGGAGGGTTGCAGACATTGTGATTCACTTTAACAAGCAACAGGTGCCCTTTTTAAACACTTCCACATAAAATAAAAAAACCAGTAGACTGCTGGGGGTGCTCTTGACTTGCCTTTCATTTGGAAATGCAATCCCATGTCCCCCCCTGAACCCACCCACCAACATGTCTATTCTGTGGTAATATGCTGCTCTTAAAAAGGGTCAAACTTTATTATGGCGTATAAGAGGGAGTCATTTGCCCCCCTTTTCCCTTCCTCTTTCAGCTCCAGCTTTCCAACTGTTCTTCCAGTCAACCTCATAAAGATTTAAACCCCTAAAAACGCAGCATGTGGGCTGAAAATGGATGCCACTGTACAGAGACATGTGCAGCCAATGAGCTTCCCTCTGTCTGAGGACAGGGAAAGCCTGAAACCCCTAATGTGGGGTTTCTTTCCGGTCACCTTTTTTATAATTGGTTTAGTCGTCTGTTTTTCAGAAGGAATACGTTAAATAAAAGAATTGCTTGATTTTCATGGGATTCTGGACAAAGGGAAAAGTATGGGAGAAATAATTGAAATTTGGAGTATCTGATACAAACTATTGTTTTTCACTTTTATAGACATTGCAGGATAAGGCATCGGATGGCAAGGATGTTAGCTTTTAGGTTTGGTAAGTTGCATCCTTCAACAAACCAAAGGGTGTAACTGAATGGATGAAGAATGGTCCGAGCATGAAGCGATTACATTTTGGAGCCGATCTGAATCATGGGGTGCGTACCAAATCGTTTTTCACGTATGTAAACGGCTGAAATATAAGTTCTGGCAGGTGGCTCTTTAAATGTATCATGCAGTTTTTCCTCTTGTCTACCAGTTGGCAGCAGGTGTGGTTCACCTGTTGGCTGCAGTAGACAATTCAAACATAAATTCTGTATAAACGGTTGCAGAGAAATGTAAGGCTCAGTTATCGGGGTTAGGGCTTACACTGTAAATCATTTTCCCTCAGAGGCGTCCCCATCCTCCCATCTGTTCAAAACAAATGACTTAACCCACTGACTTCCTCTTTCCTCACGGTTGATTCCTTTAACATCTGTCCTCGAGTATGTACAATAATTGTACACAGCAAAACTTTTCCATACCAACATGTGTAGTTGCATGATCAGCTTTAAATTTAATTCTCCTGGAAAGAAGAAATCAAAACAGAGGAGAGGCCAGAAAATAATTTCTTAAAAAGGTCTTTCCAGTGTCTACCTCTAGGATCAAAACTCCATATAAGCGCACTTTGGTATTTCTACTGTGTTATTACCCACTTTTTGTGTCATATAATATCTCTAATTTAATCCCTCGGACAGGAGAAAAGAAAAAGAGAGACATATTTCACCACAAATGTCACTGTCTGCCACCGCCCCTCCTCTCCCCCCCACAGGGAATCCCATAATCACCTGCGGCCGATGTCGGAGAAATGCAGTCATAAAGGCAAAGAGCAAGTAAACACAACATCTAAATAAAGGGCTCTCCATGTTATTTTTGCTCTCCGCAAATGTTTATGTGACCATATTGGCCAGGCACACACACACACACTGCATCCGTAGCAACCCTGCAGTAAATAGTCACAAAAACACCAGCAGAGAGTCCTCTCATGTGGCCGACGACTGCTTGCAACACACCTTGTAATTGGCAGCATAATTGTTTTCTTTTTGCTGCTATATTTCACTTTGGCTCTGAGGCTGGCGTTGAAGCGGCCTGATTTACGGTCAGGGAATGCGCTGAGAGCTTTTCAAGACAAACCGGCACAGATGTTTCTGTCCGAGGGACGAGGGCTGACGTCTGTGCGCCTGGGTATCCACCTGAGTCCGTCAGGGAAGGGGAGAGGGGAGGATCAAGGTTAAGGGAGGTAGGGAGACTTTTGCTCTCCTGTGTAGGGGCTGGGAAAAAAAGGATTCATGTAAGAATCAAGATTCTTACCTTTGGAGATTTCGGAGCGATTCAAATATTCCCCAAATATTTGTTTGCTAACCTTGATTTATCATTTTTTGAAATTGACAAGTTTAAAAAAAATTAAATGCAGTTAGCAAAAAGTGTTTATTTGTGTAAGTTTAGCATTACTTAATGTTACTTTTTTATTTGATTTGACTTTGTTTTAACATCATGGAAATAACTTTTTATAACTTTTTCTATATTTAAAAAGCCGATAATTGTATACACACTTTACCATGCTTCCATGCCATACTGTGTCACACCCCCTTTTTAAAACACATAGTGACTGGGGTAGATCCTGAAGTTAGCATCTGCTGAATCCAGAATCCGATTTGAACTGGGAAATGTTTTAAATGTGAAATCGCCTTTTAAAAACATCTTGACAACAATCGAAATCCAATCAAATCATGAAATACTAAAAGATTTACTGCCCTTTCTTGTGGCACTCAAGATCCCTCCCTTGACCTCTGCATTTTCAGTGTGCCCTGCTGCATGCTGGGTGCTGTACTGTATGCTCCAGTCCCAGCTGGGTCCTGTCTTGTTTTAATGGCGAAAAGGACCGTACAGTTGTGTGTACAGAAGTATGTATGCACTATAAGGGTAAGGGCTGTAGGGGAGGGGGCTGCTTGGGTAAACGACGCTGATGCGTGGGCACGCGGCCAGGAGCAGGGAGCTCCTCGTGGAATGCCATGGAAAAATGAGACAGAGGAATGCAGACTCCACTGAGCAGTGTAAACAGGCCGGGCGGACAGAATGCTGCAATGCTGCTTTGAAGTCATCTCCCTATCACACACTCACACACATACACATACACACACATACACACTATCTGAACTAGTGACCAGCAGGTTCCGCTTTGTTTGAGCGCTGACATGAATGCAACTTTAAAACACAGCATGTACAGTATGTGTGCTTTTTCAGCCCAGCTCAATGTCCGGAACACACACACTATTTATTACTCAAACACAGATGCACTCACTTCAACACATGAGCACACACATGCACCCACGCACATGCCTGCGTAGTCACATTTGGCACGTCCACACACACAAACATATACAGAAAGTCACACCTTCTCTCCCCTCCGCGGGCCGGACACTTCAAGGCCTCCGGCCGCGCTGACGACAGTGAGTTTTACGAGCAGAGTCCATCTATCTCCTCCAACTCCCCTCCTCCCTCCACTCCCAGTCTGCTTCAATATGGCCTTTCAACATCTTTGTTGAGCGTGCTGCAGTGATATCAGGCGAAGAATGTCTCCGGTGTAGACAGTAGACACGCAGGCACCGGAGCCTCTACCTCAACGTCTGAGCCAGCCGGCTGAGGAATCCACTCAAGTGGGCAGGTAAACACTGCTGCCCTTTGGATCACCACTCTCTCTTACAAGTGTGTGTGTGTGTGTGTGTGTGTGTGTGTGTGTGTGTGTGTGTGTGTGTGTGTGTGTGTGTGTGTGTGTGTGTGTAAGGGGGGAGACTGCTTGCTGAGTGCTAAGTGTTACATCAAACCGAATATCCTCATATGAAATGGTTTCTGATGAGAGAAATAAAAACATGTATATAACTAATTTTATGTTTTTTTTCATCATGTTTCAGTAGATTTCTGTAAAGCAGAAAGAAAACTAATCAAATGTTATTTATTTCTTTAATGGAAAAAAATAAACTATTTACATGTATGTTACATTATTTGACCTTTAAAAATGAATCCATGTGAACGTTAGCATTTGATGAGTTTACAAACTAACAGAAGAGATAAAGAAAATAAACAAATCTCACTTTTAATTACTGTTTGAATATTATAAACATTACATTTTGATTATATTATATAATAGATGTAAATGAATGAACATTTGCACCCTAAGTATATGCCTATGCTAAGTATTGTCACATTTGTTTAACGACAGGTGCAAATATAATACTAGATTTTGATCCTTTCATTTTTGTATGAGTGTGAAGCTTGTGATGTCACTTCCTGGCTAGCTGCTGTTCCACTAGCTTTCATTGCAATCTCACTCATAGTTTCTTTATTTATCATTCCAAGACAACCAGGCGTGATTATCACCTGTTTCCTTAACTAAACAAGGGTGTGCATCATTGTCATGTAATTTTAACAAATAATAGTACATTTGTAAGCATCCAGAGAGCTATGGAGCCGTTAACTGCCCTATAAGTGTTTGTCAACAACCTCATCTCCCTTTTTATTTTGCGTACTTCACCACACACCTGTCGGATGTTGTTGACAGTCCTGGGCTAGTGGGAAATATTGTTTGTTAAAGACCACTAAAAAATAAATGTAAGTAATGGTATGACATCAAATGACTCACTGCC
The DNA here is from genome assembly GCF_000735185.1 of Notothenia coriiceps. Taxonomy (NCBI): domain Eukaryota; kingdom Metazoa; phylum Chordata; class Actinopteri; order Perciformes; family Nototheniidae; genus Notothenia; species Notothenia coriiceps. Next base: position 49,217 of record NW_011342080.1, read on the forward strand.
TATTAAAGGCAGAATCTTTGATGATTTGCATATTGAAAGACATCGGAAGTGACACGTTCACTCAATTATTTACTCTCTACTGACTTCCCATTAACATTAGCCATGAAAGTTATTCGAGCTAAACAGGCTGGGTAACCTGCATAACTAACTGTGTTTAACAGTCACACACTGTTGTATAAGATGTTCTTTAGAATTGCAGCACATTCATTATGTCTCAAACGGCATACTCTAATTAAGATATATTAAACTCAGAAGGCTGTTATTAATTGGTGTACTTAAGAAAACATGTTATGTTCAGTACCAAAGTGAATGTCCCGTAGAATCACTACAGGTGCAGTTACACCCCTTCTCTCCATGCAGTGATTGAACTGAGGCCAGGGCTTGAGGATCCTCCTGCAGTAAATACAAACAGCTTATCTGCAGTGCCGGAAGTCTTAAATACTGCACACAGTTGTATGATAACATCTGCCTGCTCCAACAGCAGCGCACACTCATCACCGCTACCACGAAACACTCAACACATCCATATACACTCATAAAAGTCTGTATAGTGTATAAACACATAAATCACTTGTCCTACTTGGTAACATTATGTATACAGTACACACACAGGCACTAACAAAGTCAAGTTGAGCCGTGGCTGCTGCCGCTGTCTGCCGTAAGACAGCTTTCGTTTTCACTGAATGTGCCATCCCAGTAGGGAGAGTCATCAGTACAGGCAAGAGCTATGAAGAATAAACACTGCAGGATTCACCTACTGCAAGAATACCCAGAGTACAACCGCCATGACTAAGGAGAATCAATGTAGGAATGTTCTCTTTTTTTTACTTTTTTGGCTAAATATTTAGGAAAAACAAGGAATGTTTCGAAAAAAAATTCAAAAACAGAAATAAAGTGGAACTGTCGAGAATGAATTCAGAATGTTGAGAATCCAGTCCAAATGTGAATGAACTCAAAATGTCAAAAATAAAGATAGAATGTCGAGATAGAGTCAAAGGTGTTGAGAATAAAGTCGGAAAGATGAATCTAAAGTTGGAATATCGAAGTGACTAACTAGGACGGGATGATGAAGAAAGTTGGATTTTAGGAATAAAGTCTAAATGTTGTTAATAAATCCAACGCAAATTTCTTCTCAAAAGGTGTGTGTTGTGTGAGGCTCACTGGCAGTGGATGTAGGGGATTACTTTAGTCATTGTTATTGTTTTTTTGTTGTTCATTTGCGGGGCCACAAATAAATCAATGTATGGGAAACACTGTATGCATATATTTAGCTTTCCGTTGCCAAACGACAAACCTTGGTTATGCATTGTCGAAAACCGAACACAAATATTTTTGACCAGAAAAAGACAATTTATAAAAGGCCACATTAATTCCTGGCAATTCGACATCATTCTAAAAATGGTATTACTAAATGATTCTCAATATTCTGCCTTTAATGCAGAAATGCTAAATCAAATAAAACGTCCTAATTTTGTTCTCTTCTCCTCTTTTGGCCTTAGTCTTCTGTAGCAGCTTTGTTTGGGCACCACAAAAAAAAAGAAAAAATACACTCCTAAGGCTCGAGAAAACAAAATGGCTTATGCACAAATAACATTTATTCAGAAATCTTTCCTCATTAAAATATATTTGGCGCATAATTACAGAAGAGGAAGACTATGTTGAGTGCATTGGGCCGGACTCGATCTGCCTCAGAAAACAAAACACAAGACGTCCCTCTACCGCAGCGGGAACATTATGGCGCACTACTTCCTACTTTAAAAGCCTTTCAGCAGTCTTTCCATTCTCTCTCTGTATTCTGTGGGATGAAAGGTAGGAGAGCCCGGAACATTGCGCGGCCTGTCATCACCACTCGGCTGTCATATCATAAGGAAGCTTTTAAATTGGTACTTGTGCTGCCTGGCAGGGCAGGTCTGCTGATGTATTCTGGTAGCAGGCCGCTAGATAAATCTCTTCAGCAGGGACAGTCTGTCTGTGATTTAGGGGCCAGCCGATACCGCAAGTAGGCACCGCTCCACGACTGGCCCCCAGTGAGAGCACTGGGTCAGGAGGGTAAGGTACAAAACAACCCCATCAGCAGCTCATCTACCTCACCCTGCCTCCTACTCTCCTCCTTCTAACCTGGGAGCTCTCTGGGCCCCGTAGACAAAACATTGCTGCTTTTTTGCAGATTCTTGGCAGCAACAAAGAAAGCCTCTCAATTCAATAACAGGCAAACCCAGACTGCACTCCAGTTTTTTGCATACTATCATTGGGAGGACTCATCGTCAACAGAGATTCTGAATCGTCAGTCCTCTGTAGAAAAGAGAAGGCATGTCTCTGACAGTTATTGTGCCGTACTACTCTCTAAGCCTCTGGCAAATGGATAAACCAGTCTGGGGTCGGTTCCAGGGAGCTCCTTAAGTCATTTCCTGATGGAATATTTATTTCAATCTCAGTCCTTCATGGGGTGAGACTCTTCACTCCTGAGTATTTTCTTCTGGGCCCCATCACAACATTCCCCTATCTGTCCTTGCCTTGTCTTTAGATGTAGACCTATCGCTGGCACTCTCCTGTTTTCAAATATGGCGGCTAACCCAACGGCTCTGGAAGAAAGCCCAGGCATTCACTGACAAACACAGAGGGTTGGCAATCCTCAAGGGCAATTCCACAGGCCTGACCAGCCTAGAGCCTTAGGCACGTAAACACCAGAGAGCTGACACCAGGAGGGCTGGAGTCACATGGACACTTTACTCATTATACAGGGATGCTGCAGATGGCAGGCACAATGCTATGAGATAGAGGAACATTATATTTAACAAAGCCAACATATGAATTAGGGATCTAGCTTCCTCTACGTCACTTTATTTCAATTAACTGACACTATGTTTTGGGTTTTTAGACCATATTTTCTTCATACTGCCATCTAGTCTGATACTTTTCAAGATATTATAATACATATTTTAGCATGCAAGAAAATAAATTGCTGATTCATTTTTTAAATAAAAAAAATACAAAAATGATCTTGTTTCATCTCCTTAAATGTAATCATTTTCAGTTTTTTATATAAGAGTGGATTACATGTTTTTTTTAAGTTAGACTGTCAGTAAAAGAAAAACAATAAATAACATTAAAATTAATAAAATAAACATCTTATGTGTCGTGTCAGGGTGTATTGTTATGCTATCTGTTAGTAATGCCAAATAAAGTAATATTTGTATCACATCCCTCCCTTTTTCTCTAAATTGCAATAATGTTTTTTATTTGGGCATGCGTCTCTACCTGTTAGCTACTTTGTTATCGTCAAACGCACAGAGCTAGCCGAAAACAAGCTAAAAGACGTGTGTCGCTAATGCAGTGAAATCCCTGATTTAGACACGTATTGTTTTGGTAATGTGCCGTATACAAGTCAGAGGAAAGCTACTAAAACTAGATGTTAAAAAATACTCCATGGAAAAAAATACAGAATATGCTGTTTACATGATCAATATCAAATTCGGAATATTTTGGAATAATAGTAAAGTGTGCATGGAAACCTAGTCCCCGTCATGAAACATTGTGTCCAGTATCTTTTTTTTCTAGTCAAAAATGTATGAATGGCATTCCTCAGTTGTACAAAAGAATCCAAATTTCCACTGCAGCATTCTGCGGTTAGCGCCCGCGGGCAGGTCCAGGGGTCTCCGACACAAACAGGACCCAGCTGACGGAGACGGGGTCCATTCAGAGAGACAGATCGACTCATCCTCACAAGAAAGACCCGGCTGGCCCCCCGCAACCTGATCTATTCTCTTTCCAGAGTCACTCAGCAGTCTCACATTAGACCTTTACACTTCCTCTGCTGGCTCTCCTTCCTCCGGCCCTGGGGGTGTCAGGACCATGGGATCTGTGTGTGTGTGTTTGTGCAGTGGACACAAAAGGAGGTGACCTCATACGACATGAAAGGAGACTTGAGAATCCTGTCTCAACTGGAGTCAACTGGAGGGTCCACAAAGCTGAAAGTTGCCTATTAACTGTCATGCGAGTCAAGTTCATCTGCTGCGCCGCCTCGGGCACAGAAATAAATCCTGTATTGGGTTTTTCCTACTTTCTGTCCCACTGATCAAATCATTAAAGTGTATGTCTAATTGCAGACTATTGGAAAGGAATGTTGAACCGAGCAGCGGGCAGGTGACAACAACAATGTGGCAATAACTTTTCATCGCCTTTTTCCTGCAGCGGTGGGTGGGTCAGGGGGTGGGTTTGTAGCATTTATTGCTGTGTGAGGGGGAGGCGACGCAGTATAAAGTGGAACCAGAATTTCCTGATCCATTTTTATGTCAGAGCCTTTGTAGACAAGCCAACAAATCCGGAGTGAACACACACCTGCAACCGGCGGAAAGAAGGAGGAGAGGGAGGATTTAGAAAAAAGCAACAGAGAGTAGACACAGTAAATAAGTGCATAAAATTAAACCCCTGGCAGGGAAATGCTAAAGACTGAGGGAAAGAACAGCGTCCATTCAAGCTGCTATGTGGGTGGGCCCGCAAATCAGAACCAGCTTTTTACAGGCCCGTCCCGTAGAGGAATCAGAGTGCAGTGTGGCAAAGGCCAGGTGCCACGCCGCCGCTTCAGTTCTTCCCGGTAAACCACATCACAGCCAAACACACAGCGACCCTGACCTTTAACAAAACTCATCGCCTCTCCATTGTCACATCCCTCCCATTCACATTCACACCTGCTTATCATCGCAGGGTAATGGGAAAATAACAGAGCTGTGGATAGGGGCGGAGTGCATCAACATTAAATTAGTCAAACAGTTGAAAACAAGCTCTACTGGGTGTTACGGTGATGTTTAACATGTGCGCTGACAGGTAACAATAAAGGAAAGGAACACCTACTTTTTCACTGTAGTTATCTTCCACAGAACATGATTTTATTTTGTGGTTTAGCTATTAGGACAAACACATGTGTGAATCTCTATGATAATACAAACTGAAATTAAATGAAATATTTGTTCATGAGTTGCTAGTACCGCCACCCTCAGTGAGATTCTACTAAGCTCTGAGGGACAACATAACAAATATATCATTTTAGTCAACCATTTTATGTCTACCAAACCAGTTTTTACAAGTCCAAGCCTTTGACTTTCTTAAATCCTCACAACTGCAGCCAGAAAATGCTATGGGATTTTGAGAAACATTCAACGTTTTTATACATTTTCTTTTTTATAACGATGATAAAATCATTATCGCAGCCCTATTTGAGTCTAAAAGGGGAACAACCTCAATATATTCTGCTTCCTTATGGTGATATACCACAGAGTGCAGAACAAGCTGGAAGAGAAGCTAAGATGTTTATCATAGGAGAGCTAAAACCTCAGCATAGACAATAATGGACCCCTCTGTTTCTGTTGCATTGGTTTAGTTTAGTAACTGTCTTTGCTCACACATTAGCCATACCTGTGTGGTGCTGTGGGTTTCCCCACTTCTTGTCATGCAGTTCAACTGAGTTTCATTCATTTCTAGGAGGCTTCCATGGTGGGTGGTGTCACCAATCTCTATGGCAATGTACTGTATAATGTTTATTCATGGTTTACTTTAAATTGTGAGGATAAACACAACACAAACATGTATAGTTATATTATCGTTATTAATTGAACTTGTTTTGTACTGCTCTCCTGTGAACCGTGTTTGACTACAGAGTGCACCCTGTAGTGTGCAGGTGTGTCATCATAAATCATATAGTCATAAAAATATGAGGCCAGCAGTATGCAAGATAAAAATACACATATAAGTATTATGTTTGTCTCTATGGAGGCTATTTATTGTACCGCATAGTCTATGCAAACACACAAACATTATAAAAAATCACTCTTACTTTCAGTCCAGAGTTCCTCCTATGTGATAAATGGACTCATGATCACAGTTGAACACATGAATCCAGTGTTGCATTACCCTCTATTTAATTTAATTGATTCCATCTGTCTAAGGTGTGACTCATGGGATTAGGCTCGGTAATTGCAGAGGAATGAATTCTGTCTAAACTCATAAAGCATTAGGTAAGCTGTAGGTGTGTCCCTCTGTGCTTTTTCAGTGTTCACATCAGTCCCATTGCCTAGAATGAACTATTAAATTAATAGCAGCAGACATGTATGATCCAAGCAGATGTTTAGTCATCATGACCCGCTGCCAGCCTATTATCGCTGCCTTATGAAAGAGCCTGATGTGAGTCATGCTGATAGCGCTGGCTGCTGTGCTCTTCAAGTTAAGGCGGCGGCATCACTATGACTTAAGTGGTTATCTCGACTCTCGCTGTGATTCTTGGCACACAAACAAGCTCTAGAAATGCTTTTCACCAAGGTGCCAGCACAACACGTCATTCAGGTTAACCAAACAGTGAAATATCATTAGTCCTGTTGTCCTACTACTATAATGGTCTGATGTCAAACATATGTTCAAGAGTTGTTTTCTAACCGACCACAAACACAAAGCTGGTTCTGTATAAAGCAAGCTCAAACGTATCTTTAAGTACGTTTTCCTTGTTCGACAATTCTTTGTACTTTATTCAGAAAATGTATGCAGACACTGAAGAAGATGAAAAGAAATCAAGGCTTGTTTGACAAAGAGCAGTACTGTGAAAGAGGCGCTCTAGTTGTGTTACTGAACGCTGCTCAGCCCCGGGGTGTCTTTCATGTGATGGCTGTTTTACTGGGAGTTCATTCCTCAAAGCAGCACACTCAAGAGTGACTGACTGGGCACTGATTTACAGCGCCAGAGGAAGGTCTGACCCCGGCCTTTCGTTCCCCTCGTGTTAGGGTGATTCCTTATTAATTCAATATTAGAGAACAGCGATTTCCCTCATAGTTTGCGTACTTTTAAGGCAGAAAATAAGCCCAACCCTCCAGACCTCCCACACAGGAAAACTTTTATCACTACGCCTGAAGGTATACCACTAACACCCCGGCTGCTCTAACTAAATACTGAAGCTCATAATTAAGATGGATGTTAAAAACCATAGCACTACAAAGCAATTTTCTTCTTGCAAAGTTGGCTGGCTTCTGTCAATTGAAAACCATCTCAAAGATTAAGTTTACCATTTTGCATATTACGAAAGAACAGTAGAAATATAGCTTTTTACATACGGACATACGCATTGAAGTTCGATGCATTTTGGAAATGACTACTGTCGCAGCTTCCTTCCTTTGTTTCCATCAACCCACTAAGATGCCTTTTAAACAGACATTTCTAATGCGTTATCTTTTATGTGGGGTTTGTGGTTCATCAAAATAAAATAAAATTCTTTCCACATGCATTCAACACAATAGGCCTGTTAAAATGGTCAAACTAAGCAAAACAAAATGAGGCAAACATCAAATAAAATGGACAATAAACTTAGATTGTCCTATTATTTTGGACGTAATATAATTGAGCCCATATCTGTTTCTCTCAAAGGCTATCACTGTTGGAAATGTACTAATCAGTACAAACTCTACATTTGCTACCAAGCCAGGCTAGCTGTTCCCACCTGTGTTTCTTTTCTATGCTAAGCTAACCAGCTGCTAGCTAGGTATTAAGAATGGTATTGATTATCTCATATAACTCTCTGCAAGAACAACCAATGATTCTAACAGCTTCATAATAACAATGAACAGGAGGAAATGAAAAGAAGAACTGAGACAATCTTGCGGTCTAGATTCTCTCTAGACGGATAGATTAAAGTTTGGAAGGAAAGGAAACAAATAGAAAACTAAAGATGAGTCGCTGTAATGTAATATACACTACTTGGAGGGCGCTTAAATATACTATATGTGGCTTTGTGGAGTGGGTATGACGCAGTAAGGACCATCCACCGTCATTGTGAATACAAGCAAACATCTGTGTGGAGCTGCAACAGCTGCCTCCACCTCCCTCTCTGCTGCTGGTTTACTCCAGACATTCCTCTTACATACATGAGCAAACACACTACACACATACAAACATAAACATAAACATGGCAACGTCTGTATTATTTTGGAGTGGTGAAGTGATGTTGGCAGTGTTTCACGGTGAGTGTGTGTTGGTCTCATTATGTGAACCCTACAGGCCAGACAGTTCCAGGAGGGGAGACGGGACCGTCGCCTCGGGAGAGATGGATGTGCCGGGAGATCAGTGCAAGGGGTGTGAATGGGAAGGCGGGAAGGGAAGGAGGGGAGGAGGGAGGGGTTTGTCTCGACATGCAGCCCCTCTGGGTAGATGGGCAATGACATCCAAAGCACTTCCTCCCTCGAACTCCCTCCGAAGGAAAGGGATGTTAAGGTAGAGAGGCAGACTGAGATCTGAAGGAGCGCCATTATCAAAGATCCAGAAAATACATATCAGGCAGCAAAGACTGGTCAGTGAGTTTTTCACTATCCTTATAATTGGTTTCTGTCAAAAAGCAGTAACCTTGACTCTGGCCTTGTTCTTTAGAAAGTATTCTGAAAAATCTAATCTAATATCAAGCTGCAGTTTCAGTTGATTTCATAAAAAGCAAAACAAAAGACAATCCCCATATTCTTCTCTGAGCCTTGAAAACAGCAATGGGGAAATATTTAACATAGCTAAGGTTGAATTCAGTGGAATAAAGTACAAATCTCCAGGGGATTATAAAAGCCCCACTGGCATGTGAAACCCCTATCGTCTGAAGGGGAAGTGGAGCCGGCCCAGGGTGTTTTCCACATTACAAGCAGCCCTAATATCAAAGGAGATAACAATTCCAGCTGCGTCGCTGTCGGATCATCTGGAGGAGTCATCCCCCAGCCGTGGCTGCAGCCCCCCTGCCACCGCCACCGCCACCAAGCACGATGCGAAAGCACATTCAGATGCACATACTCTCCATAAACCACGGTGACAAGACATGTTTAAGCATTATCAGTCTATGAATCAAAACTAGAGGTGAAACCAGGGCCTAAATGGAAGGTACCTTTCATCTAGTTTCCTGCCTTTGTAGCAACTAGGGCGTGGAATATGAAGAAAAAAAATTATATTCTCAATAAAAGCTGTCGCTCTCCTCAGAAGCTTAATTAGAGGCTGAAGTGGTTGCACGCGATGGATCTGGCCCGGGGCAGAGGCCTGCGACAGCTGAGCTGCTACCGCTCAGAAGAGCGCCGGCTTTCAGGCCCTGTAGGCCAATTAGAAAGAACATTTGGAGCGGAGCAGGCAGGTAGATAAAGGTATGAATCAAAAACATGCCTGTCAAACTGCGAGACCCCCAAGGAGAGAAAGATTCATGGTAGGAGCGCCCTGTGCCCTCCTCACGCATTTCTACTTTAGTGAATCAGGAACGGCACGCCTTGAAGGGATGGATCCACATTTTGGTAACCACATTTATTTACTTTTTTTCTATAAAGACTTCATGGAGAAGATCAATACCCCACTTACATTGTCGTAATAAACAGGGTAGTAAAGTAGTTACATGTTAAGGCAAGATTAAGTTACACAAAGTTACTGAGAAAGGTATTATAATTTAACTTACAGTTAATAAACAAATGATGGTAATTAAAAAAAATCCAAGTAGAATTTCTCCTTCATTTTGTTGCTTGTTTACTAGCAGGGGAAAGTATTATAAATTGAGAATGCAAGCCATCTGTAAGTAATCCAAAATTCAAACAATGTACTAAGTTAAATTAGTTTGAGTTTTAAATACAAAAACGCACATTAGTTAATGCATTAAGCTTGTTATCTGTAACCAATGAAATGTTCTTAAGTAACCTTCCCAACATTGATGCTAAATGTGTAGCTTGAACCAGAAGAGGGTTAGCCTAGCTTAGCATAAAGACTGGAAACAATAGTAGGAAGCTAGGCCTATGTCTGCCTAGCTGCACCTATATAGCTCAATACTTCACATGTCAGGTCTCCCAGTGTTATCCACTAAATAGCCTGGGATCTTTTCTTGGCCAGGTGCAGTGACTAGAGTCCCCATGAGGGTGCCGACCATATTCTAGGTCATATTTGATCAAATATTCTTCTCTACAGTACATGAGAGAGCCAGTGCATCTGCATTACAGGAGGCTTTGTCTCAATGTTTGGAGGAAAAAACAGAACAGAATGTTGTTTGTGATTTATTTTCTAATATTTGTTGTTACAAAGACACAAAACCCAACCGTGCAAACACTTTGGATGTTGCTGGTTTACCACGCAACTTATGAAAACCAATAATAATGTGTGTAATTGACAATGTGATGCAGAACAAGATCTGTAAACATGAAGACCAGCTGGTCTGCAGAGAGAGGGCACCAGAGATCCCTGACACACTGCTGGAGTCAGGGCAGTGAGGCAGCACTGCACTGCTAACTGAATTCATCTGAGGAGAAACAAACACTACGCTCCATGAAGTGAAATACACTGCGCAGCGACTGTTCAGAAGTTCAAGCAGTAAATGGATGGCTCCCATTTGTGTCTTTCAAGCTGTTCGCAGATGTCTCATAAACAGTACTCCAAATAACAAGACAAATTATAACTGAAGTATAGACCAAAAGTTTGTCTGGCCTTGGCCGTAACAACTTTTTCAAATAAAGGCAGTACTACTCCTCAAGACCTATACGAGTTACAACCAATGACCAGCCTCTTACAGTTACTTTTCACAATTGTGACGTTGATGCTGAAGCTTAAAAGCTACATTTGAACTCAGAATTCCACAGATTTTACACATCAAAGTCCGTATGCCTAAGTCTTAGATAATCAGTATAAGATTCTTACTACAGTATATTAAAGAACATATTCACATAAATATCACTGGCCTTGGAGTGGGACCTTTTAGGACTCAATTATGAGCAACTGTGGAAAAATTAAAAGCATGCCGGCAACAGACGAGCAAAGAAAAGAAAAGAATCACACATAAAAGAGAACTGATAAGCAAGGCAGATTGGCGATAAGAAACAAAGACTGTGCATGCAGAAACGCGCCAGGACCAGGAACATGAGGGCCGGCGATAAAAGACACTGAAGGTGGCGAAACACAAGCATCTGAAACGTAGACACAGGAAGAGAATAAGACTCGGGAATAAAGAGGGAGAGATTGGAGTGGGTATGTGTGTGTCTCACAGTTGCACCTGTGAGTTATCTTGGGTCCGTCACTGTGCTTGGACAGGCATCTCTCTAGGCTTCGCTTCCTCTAAATGGACCAGATGAATATGTAATCTGCCCCCTTTCATCCTAAGCCTTTATTTCCACCCTGGCCACTTACAGTAGCTCGCTCTGCTGCTGATGGCAGTGGCATCAAAACTGCACAAACACGCCATACTGTAGACAAGCTACACAAAAGAAGAGCAGCAGGGTCGAATCTGCTCTAGCAGCCAAGCCACCGAGCATGACGACAACCTTAAGACTGGACTTTATGATACACATTGCTGTGTCTGATGGTAGAGGAGGAATGCAAAACAAGACGTGTACTTAGTAAAGGACTACTAAACATTATTATTTACCACCAATCACAAAACAACACAATCATTTCCATTCTGAAACATACCAATGACTCAACAATGACTTCTCCAGATTGTTTTGGCTTACTGCAGCTCGTACACTGTTTTGGAACAAATATAAAACTCCCTAGTTTTGGAATTTGAAGACTCAAGAACAAAAACAGACACTAAATGGTTACTAACTCCACATGTATTCAAGACAGTCAAGTAACACGACTTCAAACCACATGCAGTAAGCATCATGCTTTTAGCCAAAGTTGACAGCATTGTTGCCATGTTTAAATGAGTTATGTAACTATAGTGATTATTGCTCTTCGTAAAAGCACACCTATCACAAGTTCAGTCTTGAAAACAAGAGGCAATCAAAAAGTCTATAAGAAATAAATAACCTACTTCTCACTTGATTTATTACCCCATTTTCATAAGTTTATGGCCTCAAGATTCAAGATTCAAACATTCGGCAGCTTTAAGTAGTAGTGTCTGCTACTTACAGACAGATTTAATTTAAAAACGACTTGTTCTCATGTCAAATGTGCTTTGCTTTGCTCTCTCATGTCACTTCTGATTCCACAAAACCAAGAGGCCTATTGCCAAAATGCTAAACTCGAGGTTCGAAACCATAGTCCACAAACCAATGGATGACGTAAAAGTAACTACTTCCTATACATTATACAGAGTATGACTGAATAGGCCGAATAATGATCTGCTTCAAGCAAGGTCTCAATGATCAATCCATCGTTAGTCACCGATCATCTACATTTGTGATTTCAAAGAGATCGGAGATTGTCAAATTCACTAACAATTGAAACGTATTTGAATGTATGAAAAATGTGACTGATTCACTCAGTAGAAATGGCGGTTGTTCCTTATCTTAAACTGTGCTGCTTAAAGACCCTGATGGAGTTCTACAGACTGTGTATATGACTTCACAAATCTAATCTGGGTGATTTGTAAAACAGGCATTTCATCACCTTCATACGGCGGAAATATGAGGACTACGGGACCCTCTGCCGACGTCAGAGATTATTTATGGAGTTCTACAGATGCTAGGGAAGTCCACAGCAAACTAACCCCATTGGGCAGTAAGGCACCAGGCAGATCAAATGATAAGAGATCTTATGTCTGACTGTTACCAGCATCTGATAGGCCTTGATAATGACTGAGGGGACAGTGGAGCCTTCGGGTTGAATTCAGTTTATACTGCAGTCACATGAAAACTGTACAAGCAGATTATACTATATGGGCACTGGAAACAAGTAAAACATCAGAGACCAAATATGGAAACGCCACTAACAAAAAGAACAGAAAGAAACTCCCTATCAAGTGCTGTTAGATCGTTCATCTACAGTTACTTCTTGTCCTTCTCCACCAGTATTTAGTTTTCATAGACTCATGTCTAGAACAGATTAGAAAAGCACTTTTGTTTTCCTGCAGTCATGGCAAGCTGCCTGCTGTCCATCAGTCGACATCAAGCACATCCAATGCCCTGGCCTCTTCCTCCTCCTCCTCCTCCTCCTCCTCCTCCTCCTCCTCCTCCTCCTGTTAGAAACTAAGGCCGAAGACGGGCACCATGCCAAATACACCAGATAGTTTCATCCACAGCTGCAAGCAGGCGGCTGCCCCAAGTAACAATGGAGTCCACTCATTAAAGCTAACCCGACTCTGACAAAGAGAAGCGCGAGGAAAGAGCAGGAAAAATATATTGAAAAAAAGCAGCCTGTGATGGAAGAAATTCAAGATGTGATAGGAGATGATATCAGATGCAAAGGATATGTGGTTGTGTATCCTCAGGCTATGCAGAGCATGCCTCCCACGTGCAGAGTAAACCAATCTCTCCACCAAAGTGAAAAACACCACGACTACCATCTGCAGCAACAGTGTGGTATCAGTCTAAAAACACTATTTTGGTACCATGCATGATGTTAATAAAGGAAATTCATACAACTGAGCTGGGAGCTATTTACTCTGCTATTCTTGACAGGTAAGTGTAAAAACACACCGGGAACAGTTTTTAAAAAGCTTGAAGCTATAATCAAAATGATCAAATAAGGATACCCTCAAGAATAAAACATTATTTTCATGGCCAAAATTGAAATAATTATCTGTTCGAAAATTGCTGGTGTTACTTAATGGGAGTAAAGTGCTTCTAAAAGGAAAGGTATCATGAGAAACTCATTGTTTTAGCGCTTGTGCACAAACGTATAGGGGCATGGAGGCTCGAGTAGTTTTTCAACATTAGAGCATGTAAACTTGTTCTATAAGTTTATAGAACAAGTTTGCAAGCATAAACCAAAAATAAAACTACAAAGCTGATGACCATGTTATGTCCCATTTAATCTATTTTCTTCCTGGGACAGGTGGGCCATAATTATTTGAGAAAGAGAAAGACAATGCTAACATACTGATGTTTGGCAGGTAACATTTTTTATTAACAAATTCATTCATTAGTGCACTGATTAGTGTTGAAGGTACAAAAAAGTTAAAATACAAATGTTGGCTGTTGTTTCCGTATGATTGTGGAGTGAACAACATGGTCAACATCAGCTGTAATCATATTTCATTTTCTATAGGCTGTTATTGGCATTGACATTCCTCCGCACTGTTTGATTAGCCACAGCTTCAAACAGTCAAAGATCTCTTCTCTTACAGCTGACCACATAAGCCTTCATTTCTTCCTTGAGGTCCCACCAGCAGCCTGTGTTTTCCTGAGGGGACTCGAACATTAAAGACTACTGCGTTCTATTTCTGTCATATGGTTAACTTTTACAGAATTGTGCTCCTTAAACCAGGGGCCCCAAGAATCGCCTGTATGTGTTTGAAAGAGAGAGTGCAGAGCAACGGTGCCATGCTGGGAGCGCAGTTAGCATGTAGCACATACGCTTCTCAACACTTCCTTCGTTAGCAGTGTGGGGACATAGCTTGGTTCTGTGCCCGCGTAACCCGACGCCTGCCGGTAATGGCATTTCATGCTTTCACACGAGGCCGGACTCTCTCTGTATGTGTGTGTTTGTGAGAGAGTGTGTAAGTTGGGGAGGGGGGGGCGAACATCGAGGCTAGCATCTAACGGAGGCCTGGGCAGGCCGAAAGAGGGCGGGGAACAGCTGGCCTTTCATTGACAGGCTTTGAGTGCTGGCAGTTAAGATTTCACTCCAAAGTGGGGGGTGTGGTGGGAGTGCTGGGCTTTGACATTGTTCCAACAGGAGCCAACTGTGCTTGGAAAAAAATATAAATATAAAGACTAGCTCGAAAGAGTGTTGGGGGTATTGTGTTGCCAAGAAGGAAATGATGCTGCCTCTTCAGACATAGAGTTACAGAGACATCTAAGGCTATTACCACAAGGATGATTCATGTGATTTCTAGAGAAAAGCAATGCTAACTGTGCCAAAGCTAAGATTCCCAGAACCAAGATACTGATTTATGATGTGTTGCCAACATAGCACCGCCCATTACACAATCAAAGACAGATTTTGAGGAGCGTGAATACAATTTGCAAGCTGGGTCCTTTCGTCATGTTTGACCACAAGAGATTTTAGTCAATGTTGACTTTGACAGAAAATATCATAAGAACATTTCTATTGGCTGACAAATGGCTATGGATGAAACTATACATGTTTTTAACAACCCCAAAATGATAAAAATGCTCATGGATGATGACACACAACAAAGAAAACGTATAAGGTGGGTACCAAAAATGTTGATCAATCCCACTAGAGGTACTACTAACAAACTAACACATTTTCTTTAAAGGTCTAAGCTTATATTCACGAGAAAATTAATTGGTTCAGCCATGCTTTCATCAATTGTTTTTAATATGTTGCGAATAAATGATTCAATTACAACATTAATTTGAGGAGATATACCTTAAAAGACGTAAACTATCAGCCTCTTTATGCCATTGCATAAGAAAGCCAACAAATCTTAATACACACGCACAACAAGCCTTGAGTCCATTCATACCGTATGCTGCATGTTGTTGGATTCGGTATCAAGTGGAGTACATATTTTGACACCTCGTGGAATGATTCCATCTTGTTATTTTTAGCAGTGTGCACAGCTCATCCATCACCTAGGAAGATGGTGTAGTGAGTCCCTGCAGCCTGGCTTCACTAAATGTTTGAATAACACAATGATTTCTGAAGTTATTTTAGCTTATTTGTGCTTCATTTCAAGCCACAGCAATAATATGATCAGAGAAAGTGCTCTGGAAGTCAGATGAGGGGATGTGAAGGATTTCATCCAGGGGTCGGCGGTTTGTATCACCTCTCAAACTAAAAGTCAACCGTTAATTATGTTGAACATGTCATTCTGCTGGAAATCACAACATGAACAATGTTTGAATCAGCGACCGTGCGTCTATATATGCAGGTTTATGTTGACAACGTATGTTTGTAACTTAGTTCACGCAAAGGCATCTTTATGGGCTGCCGTAAAGCCCAGTGGTTATTTAATGGGGCTCAGCCCCTGCTGTGGCGGACGCAGGTTTGAATCCGGCCTGCGGTCCCTTGTCATCCCCTCTACCCTTTCAACACTGTTAGGTACCGGGCCTTAAATTCCGGGTTTAAGGTTAATACCGGGCCTCTTCTATAAAGACTAAACTGACCCAATTTTACTAAACCATAAACCGATTTTTGTTGCTTGGATATATGTGCAGGTTACTACTTAACTTATATACGTAACCAAATGTACATAACAAATATCCTTTATTTAACCCAAATCAAAAACGGACTAGATCTAAGCAAGTTGCTTTGATTGAAATTACACAATAACCATGATTTTGAAATTGGGACGGTTCATCCAAAGTGCAGGTAGAATGTGGGTTCAATTACACACAAAAATGAGAACGGGGCATTATATGACACGAAATGTGAAATGTCCTCAAAAGTGTCATTCTATTTATATGCCTTCCCATGAGATCACGTTGGTCCTCACCCAGAGCTCCCATAGCGCCCTGAGACCCAGCGACCTGCTCTGTTCTGCGGCTCCCATAGAACTAGGCCACCCAGTGAAGACATCAACATGCTGATTGTTGAGCTCCAGAACATTTACCTCATCTTTCACCCCCACCCCCATCCTCTGTGCACCGGCCAGTTGGTTCCCACACTCCCCTTCTGTAGCAGGCATCACTGCTCCCCAACCTTACCCCCACAAAAGGGCCAATGAGCAATGACCTCACAATGTAGAGCCTCAGTGCTCATGCACAACTCAACATGCACGCATTGTCACAAACACCTACATTTCTGCCCGCATAAACACAAACGAGAACACACAGCTACACACCTACTCCATCAATGCCACCATCCCCCCTATCCCACAATCATACACTCCAGCTGATATCCTCTCCAACCACACTCAATTACTTTGGCTAAGTCACCATGACATGTACAACCACAGAAGGATAAACAAGTAAACACGTCATTCCCCACAAACATTGCTGAGGGGCTTTTTGTCAATCAGTAACAAGACAGTTCAACCGTTACAAGATTCAACAACTTCCAAACACGGAAATGTGCCTTTTATTTTAAATTTGACTATAATTAAGAACTATTGAATGGCAATGTTTCCTGTGTTCCTAAGCTATATCAAAAAAAGGTTACAGTGAAGAAAATGTTCTTAACATGTCAACTTAGTCATACATTCGAATCAGGACTTGGTTCAGGAGACATTGCAGGCACACACAAGACCCCAAACAATCACAGCTTGCCATCTCTTCCAACTATCATGATAACTGATCAGGATGGTGCCAAGGATGTCTTCACCTGACAGCACCCACAGTAAGGTTTTACCATTCATAGCCAATTGGCCGGGAGGTGTGCTCTTTCTTCGCCTTTCTCTTTGGTTGGTGCACAGTCAGTGCTAGCCAACTTGTGCTCCCAATGACCAGTCCGAATTTTTTTTACATTTCAAGCATAATTGTGTTAAACTGGCACACTCAATGAGGAAAACTAAGGCAAGGTCTATGAAGAAGTGTGTTTGTTAACAATTCAATCATAAACACATTTACCCGGGGCTTTTCAAAGTCAGCTCTGGGAGGTCCCACGAAGGGATCCTCCAAAAAAGAGCGCCCTGTCTCTGACCCACCATGTTAATTCCCCCATGCTGACATTGCATGGACCCCACCGGTTAAGAAGTGGAAAAATATTTCTGGTTCATTATTAAATTGTTTTGGGGTTATCCATGGCTGGCAGTTTTGTGTAATGTATTTTGACCATCAAAATAATGAAGATTCAAGTAAATAAATGATAATAATTGCAATGTTCTGCATCTGAGAAGGCTACTGATTCAGGCACTGCAAGGAAGTCCAGTTTGAATAAGGGTTTAGAGTTTTGATATAGTATCAGACTGATATTATGGAAGATTAACCTGGGATTAAAGATACCTCCAGGTTAATTCAGTTTTTAAACTTTGCCAAAGTGTTCACTCTACTCCTTTTTTCCTCATATTCAGGAAGGAGTGGTGGCACACAGCTGCTCTTCTAGCTGCTTAATTGTGACTCCAGCCCCCCTCCTAGGTTCTCAAGCTTCTTGGCAGAATAAAAGGCCTCTCTGATCAAAGGACCCAGAGACAGGTTCCAACTGAAAAACCTACCGCTATCAAAATGGTTTGTTTACTCTGCATTGCCATGACAATATCAGATAAGAGATCTAAAAATATAGGGGCTAAAGAAGCGGGTAGACGATGACAGAGTGAAGCGTGCAGGTTTCAATGACTGAATCTGTTCAGTGGAGGAAGCAGGGGGAGATAAAATTGGGAAATGCCTGTTTCCATTGCTACTGGAAACAAACACTGGCAACAACAACAACACAGGCCAGGGGTCAGCTCCTCAGTTAACTTGGCTATGGAGTAAAGCCTGCGTATGGATTACCCTTCAGTGAACTCAAGGATACATACTGGAGAATACCTAAATGCCTAAATGTAATCCATGTTTCTTTAAAGAGGGAGGCATAGCTGACTATTTCCACTGCTGGAAAAACAAACTTTGATTGTAGTTTTAAAATAGCTAACTGATATAAATAACCTTTCATCTATTTACATTAGATAAGCCATCTGAATAACGGTAAAACAACGAACAATGCAACGCTTCAAAGCTCTATCTTAAGAATGATTAACAAAGGGCTGTGAGGCTCACAATAAAGTAAATTAATAATATTGATTCATGTACACGTTTTAGTGAAATCTGCAACAGAGATTCACCTTCTTTCTAAAAGCCATTGCATTCTTATTTTTCAATTTTATTTTAGTGTTACATTTTTTCCGAGCATTCAATTCAATTCTTTACTTAACTACAATTTTAAGGTACTTGTGAATTAACTTTCTGTTAATTCATAATTCTACTTCACCACAATTCAGAGGGCAATATTTGAAATAAATTGTCATGTATTATTAAGTTTTAAGTTTCTCAGGAGTTTTACAAACAAGTCAAATGTACCAGCTGCAAGATTAAAGTAATCAAATGATTAACTAATCAATAATTGTATTGCAGTAATATTCTAAAATGTGCATTTCTGCATCATAAGTACATTTTCTTTTGGTTCTTTAAATATGTTTTGGTGCTAATACAGTTTTTACCTTTAGACGTTGTAGTATTTTTACTTTTGATTAAGTAAAAGATCTGAGTTCTTTGTACACCACGGCTGATAAAAACACAATCAACAGGGTGGCGGGCATAAAAGCAGGTCACTGTTTTTCCATTATAACAGTGCACAACGTGTCCTAGAGTTAACCGAAGCTATAGGTGGGGCAGAGAGGCAGGGTTGGATTGGGCTGTCTAGTGGAACACACCCTTGCCCCGGGGGTGGCCAATAATCTCCAAGGAAAGTGTCACACTGAAAAACGATTGACAGGCCACAGCTTTGACTGTTAGTGAATGCTAAGCAGGGAACAAGTACTGCATACCCGTGTAGCTCGGGAAACATAACTCACAGCTAGGATTGCCTCCCATGTCTCCAAAGCCTTCCATTCAGACCACAGCCGTGCAATACTATACCTGCTAACAAGGCGGCCTGACATTCTGCCTCCACTATTGACTTTCCACTGTATTTATGATCTCCTGTCTATTCTGGTGCCAACCTTTCTTATGTTCCGCTTTTATTTCTTCCCATTAAAATGGTGTCGCTTTACTGTGTCAATGATTGTCGGGCCCTGCGTCTGAACTTTGAACCAACCAGGCAACGGCGCTCTCTCTTGAACGCTGTAGGGAGGCGTGGCGTGGGGAGAGGGCTTTAGGTTGGGGGTTAACTCGTTTACGACTCGCACCATAAAGCTTCCTGAAAGGTTGGTTGGGCTGAATAAGCAAGGATATGTTAACCTGTCACCTTCCTACGCAGTGACAGCACAGGGTCACAGGGAAGTGGCTACACGAGGGTGTGTGTGTTTTTCAAATTGTGTTTGTGCGTGTGAAAAAGGCAACTAGACATGTTTTTGTCCTCTCCCAAAAGCAGGTGTTTGTGCAAGCTGTCCCAGGGGAGGCACCCAGGCTACAGTGTTGTGAGATCGCTCCCACCTGTGAAGATCAAATATGAGACATTTATTATACAGGGGGGACTTATCTAGCGCTCCCTATCTGATGGGCTATGTAATAGAGAGGCCTTGGACAGATCCACTTTCACTGCCCTAAAAGGCGGGAGAGGTGACCCAAAAGGAAAACATTATGTGAGGAAACAAAGGCGTCGTAGGCGTGGAGTAGAAACCCTCTAAAGGGTACTGCCCTTTCTCCTCCCTGTTTTCAAATTGAGCCTAATTAGACTGTTAAAAGCAGTTACTGTGTGTTCGGGAGGTAGTGAGTAACTGTATGATTTACACATAATTATGTGCTGGCAAGTGCAGACATTTAAACTGGAGGGTTGTAATTTAACTGTATTGTTAACGCATCTTTGTGCATGTTGTATTGTGAAGTTTTTAGCAATACCCAACTATGAAGTGGTGCCAGTGTTTGTCCTCTGGGCACCAACCAGACACCAGTTAAATGATGTCAAAGCCAACTCTCACCTTACCAGCCTTTCAGAAAAGGTCATATGAAGAAACAGATCTACAGTGCTGTCTGCAAACTGTTAGATGACAAACTACAAAGAGAGTTTTACCACAGGCCCGACTGAAATCAAAATGTGCCACTAATCAATGACTGTCCCTTCAACTGCATGTAACATAAATACTACTTACTCACAGCAAGATGACGCACAGATCCACGTTGTTGGAACCAATCCAGATACATCAAATCAAGTTGCAAGTGCAAACCTTTAAGAACTAATGTTACCTTACTACTAATTATCACCAAGATAATTGTTGTGGTCAACGTAAACAATTTTTTTTAAAGGAGCTGTGCTGGCCAATCAAATACAGGCAGAAGCACATTCCTGATGATTACTTTGTAATGTAAATATGGTCCATGGGTCTCTTACTAAAACTGGGCAGAAAGGATTTTATATCATGTCTGAAGCAACAAACTATTTTTAATGATATAATGAATCTGCTGTTGCTATAATACATTTTGTATGGCTGCAAAAAGAAAATGTAATCTGGGTGAATTACATTTACTTGAAGTCATGTTGGAGAAATTCAGGTGTATGAACCACAGTATGGTCAAAGATTAAAGCTCCTAATCATTCTTCTCCTGGCATCGAGAGAGTAAACACCTCAGAGTTAATTAAGCTACGGAGATAAGGCTCCAATGAGAAGCTAATGTCTCCATGGCTTTATCAAGGTATAACAAGGCCAGGACTTCCTGCTGTGGAGAGGAAGTGAGTTTGGGAGAGGTAAAAGCATGGGGGGGGGGCAGAGATTATCTCTCCACATTAACAGGCTTCGCTGAACCAACAGTGAAGTGTATGGCCCGAGGATATCAGGCATCACACTTTCAGATACACTCTGTGCCACACACGCACTTCAAAGCACTTTGTGTTTACATGTCAATTATAAAGAATCAGATTCCAAGATGAATACACACACAACTATCCACACATCAAAGCATTCCGTCAAGAGTGGCATGTGTACAGGCAGACTGAATCTAATATGTGTGAGCACCTGGTTCACGTATGATGAGGCCGCCACCTGATTAAATAAGCAACATAATACACCATGATAAACATTCAGATGGGCAAATATTCACAGTATTCACCTGACTGCTGATAGGTCCTCCAACCCACTCATTCCCAACCAGTGGAACGTGTACCAGAGGGTCATAACACCTAAAGACTGCGTCTAAGAGAGCATGAAAACTATTAACTAAAAGTATTGGTTTCATGGTTGGAATAGCTAGAAGTAATGGATAAATGGATGAAATAGTTAGTTAAGTATTAGCTACATTGTTAAAATAACTACAAGTGATGGGTTGAAATAGCTAAAGGCAATTCAAGTGATGGCTAGAATAATAAATAATTAGAAAGCTAAAAGTAACAGCTAGATAAATGGCCAAAATCGCTAGCTATAAGTAATGACTCCATATCTGAAATCATTAGCTAGTAATAGATAAACGGTTAAATGGCAAGGTAGCTAAAAAGTAACAGCTACGGCATAGCCAATGGCTGAAATTGTTAGCTTAAAAACAATTGCTAAATGTGTGAAATAGCCAGAACAAATGGCTACATTTGTGAAATTGCTAAAAGTTATAATATTGAATAATGCATATTATTACATGATCTGAGAAGTTAAATATCTGCTCCATTTATGTTAAAATACAACTTAAGGCATATCTCCTTATCTTAAGAAAACTAAACTGAATATTCTAGTCTTCAAAGGCCCAATTAATGATATGATGAAATAATTAGTTTTCTTGTGATCGTGACATAGATATCTCACTTGAAGCAAATACATGGCTTTGCCAATGTCAAATTGGATTAAAGTAGATACAGATTCTATTCCAGTCTACTTATTTGGTCATTTTTGAAATCTCATTAGTTGATCAGTCTCCTGTCCATGGCTACATCCTCATGGACAGACTCAGAATCTGGCTGGCTCTCAGCTAAACCATGACTCTGTCATCTCAGGATCACCATGGCATAGTTCATAATTAGTGATATCTCAAGTTAGAAATATAATGTAATTGTTATCTCAGAATTTTGGGCTGACAAAACAGGTTACGCAAAAAATTGTAATTTTCTTATCTGGAATAATGAAACAATTAAGTTGTTATAACAGACGGTAGTGATCATTTGGATCAGATAACTGGTTTGAAACAACTGCACTGCTTCTCATATCTGAGAAGCAATCTTAAAAGGGGTCTCAGTCAATGATTCTTTCTTCTAAACCATCAACGTGTATCTTAGACCCGATTCCAACTAAGCTGTTAAAGGAAGTTTTTCCATTAATTAGCACTTCTTTATTAAATATTATGAATATGTCTTTATTATAAGGCTATGTTCCACAATCATTCAAAGTAGCAGTGATAAAACCTCTTCTTAAAAAGCACAACCTCGATGCAGAGGTTTTAGCTAACTATAGACCTATTTCTAATCTTCCGTTCCTCTCAAAGATTCTTGAGAAAGCAGTCGCAAAACAATTGTGTGATTATTTAAAAAAACAATGATTTATTTGAAGATTTTCATTCTGGCTTTAGAACACATCATAGCACAGAGACAGCTCTGGTTAAAGTCACAAATTACCTTCTAATAGCCTCAGACAAAGGACTTGTCTCTATTCTTGTCTTGCTCAATCACGTGAAGGTCTACCGATTGAAACCAACGTACCTTCTAAGTAGGCAACTGCTGTTGTGGTTTGACCGTCTGGCGCAGTCTAGATTTACTGGCCTGGATTTGGTCGGATTTTACGTCAAGGGAACTACGCGTTGTTGACGGATCAGAGACGTTATCCTGAAGTACCACTGCTTCATGACACGCGGCTGTTACGNAGTAAAAACAATTAGTGTGGCTTGATATTGAGTAAGAAAAAGGTTGATAAACGCTGTGAGAATGGATCTGCGGAGAGCATTTCGCCGAGATCCCAACTCTTCTATTACCAACGTTCAGGGAGCTCTATGCAAGTCAATGGGACGCCCTGCCCGTTGAAAACTGACTTCCAAGGGGTACCCTGTACGTAATAGAGTGACGGGGAGGGGCCCTGACCGTCCGTCAATATGTGAGGGGTTGGGAGTGAGAACGTGTTGATCGACCATGATATCCTATTGCAAAGACTACAGCACTTAGTTGGCATACAGGGAACTGCTTTAGGCTGGTTCAGGTTACCAACTGAACGCTCTCAGTTTGTGTGTGTCAACGATGAATCTTCCATGCAAACCAAAGTTAGCCATGGAGTGCCACAGAGCTCAGTGCTTGGACCTATTTTGTTCACATTATGCTTCCCTTAGGCAATATTATAAGGAATCACTCTGTACATTTCCATTGTTATTCGGATGATACTCAACTATATTTATCCATCAAGCCTGATGAAACCAATCATCTAAATCAAATTCAAGACTGCCTCAAGGCCTTAAAAACATGGATGACCTTAAACTTTTTGATGTTAAACACGGCCAAAACTTAAGTTATTGTACTCGGCCCAAAGACTCTACGAAACAAACTATCTAAAGGTATACTAACTATGGATGGCATTAATTTGGCCTCCAGTGAGACTGTAAGGAATCTTGGTGTTATATTTGATCAGGATTTATCCTTTAACGCCCACATAAAATCAATTTCAAGGACCGCCTACTTCCATCTACGTAACATTGCAAAAATCAGGCATATCTTGCCTCAAAACGATGCAGAGAAACTAGTCCATGCATTTGTTACTTCAAGGCTGGATTATTGTAACTCTTTATTATCAGGGTGTACCAAGAAGTCAGTTAAGTCGCTTCAGCTGATTCAAAATGCTGCAGCTCGTGTACTAACCAGAGTTCGGAAAAGGGACCACATTACTCCTGTTCTGGCTGCCTTACACTGGCTCCCTATAGAACACAGGATAGAATTTAAAATTCTTCTTCTCGCCTACAAAGCCCTTAATGGGCAGGCGCCATCTTACCTTAAAGAACTCATTATACCCTACTGTCCTACTAGGGCATTGCGTTCCAAGAATGCAGGGTTGTTGGTTGTTCCTAGAGTCTCTAAAAGTACAATGGGAGCCAGAGCCTTTTCTTATCAAGCTCCACTTTTGTGGAATCAGCTTCCAGTTTGTGTTCGGGCGGCAGACACCCTATCCGTTTTTAAGAGTGCGCTTAAGACCTTCCTTTTTGATAAAGCTTATAGTTAGGGCTGATTAGATTCAGCCCCTAGTTTTGCTGATATAGGCTA
>NW_011342080.1:73867-88118 GCF_000735185.1 Notothenia coriiceps
CACTAACTTCAGACCTCCTTAGGGACAGTTGCACATTAAAAGGTGCAACACGCCCTGTTGCATTAATAATCAAAGAGCTTGAGTTAAACATGCAGGCTGCAAACCTTATGAAGTTCAGCCACTTGGGAGTGAGCCGTTTTTGGGGTGGGGCGGTGGGGGGGACTGAGCAAAAAAAATAAAACGTTCATGTGTCCAGTGATTTTCAAATGTACAAACTATTTACATAAAAAATTGACCAAACATAACCTTGACAGTGATTAACTTCAATTAGAGGTTGCTTCCATAAACAACACATTTCTCACTCCATAATCGTCCCAAGGGAGCGACGTTTGTCAGGGTCCGTGGCGTGCAGTTGTGACGCTCCTTAGGTCCCTTCAGGCGCTTCATAAAGGGACGCAAATAGCTTTCAACTGATTGCAATGTATTCCCATCTGCGGCGGGATTTGACGCTCATGGAAGCCACGGCATTCGTTTGTGTCGTGCTGCCTTATAGGCAATGTGAGCGTCAATTCCTTATTTGGATAACGACGGAGAATTGTACACACCCGGAGTAAGTATTCCCCTTAGCCTGGTCGAATTGATTTTACTTGATATCTGCACTACTACATCGCTAAAAAACACAGATTATCCTTGTTATATTACACAACATGATTGGTATTAAATTGTGTGCAATGCTTTTTGGATTTTTCCCCTTCGATTCGGAAGAAACTTAATATTTTTTTCGGAGTAAGGATGGCAGAAGACACTACACTACCAGATCCCCAGCTATTGTTTAGGACTACACCATGTGCTCTGTTTGACAAGCCCTGTGATTAGTTCTCCAAGCTCTGTGATTGGTTGACCTCAAACTGCATTCCATTCATTCCAATGGATGGCGTCTATGTGTCCATGTGATCTTCAAATTTCTCCATGCAGAAAAAAAAAACAATGGCCGAACTTCGTTTTTATTTCTCGGTGGAAAATGCCTATTTTAAGTTAGTTTGGCCATTACAATGCGCTTTTGATGGTCATTTGATGCGAGAAGATATGAGTTGTTATTTCAGATTTATGTGTGCAGTGGATGCTACGTGATCTTTAGTTTGTTAGTTACTACGAAGATTACTTCAGGAAAATTGTGTCCATACAACGTTTTCATTGTTACCAAGGTGTGGTTGCTAGGGACGCTGCTAGATACGTATATTTTCCTGTGCAATTCTCCATTTACTCAACAAATAATAACACATAATATCCTTGTGTTTATTTATTTTTTTTGATTATAGAGGCTTTTAATCAGAGGCAGCCACTCTGACCCTACAGGGGGGGGGGGGCACCTGATTAGCCAGTTAATATGCGAGGTTTGGTTGTGGTGTTGTAAGAGAAGCGACTACTGAGTATTAACTCTGTTTAACCTTTCTTCATCACACACAAACCTGGCCGGGATGAATACATGGGATTATTTTACAACAGGCTTGGCCTTGCGCGGGTCAAATGGAAACTAAGTCGTTTATGAGAGCATCGGCACCTGGACAGGGAAGTAGCACCCAGTCACCGTTTTATATTATTGGATTTTTTGTTTTTGTTGCTAAACTGCCCAGCCTAAACTCTATGGTTCATTTTGCTTCAAATGATATTAGTAATTTAATCTGTGGCAAGGGCAAGCTCCTATCTATTTGATATTGGATTTATTTTACATAAAGGCAAAACAAAAAAAAAAAAGCCCTGCCTCAATGTGCTTACATAATAAATGCTTAAAAAAGACTTATGGCTGAATATATTAAACATGATTTTAAAATTATTTAAATTAGAAGTTTAAAATACACTAGTATGAGAAAACAGATTTTAGAATCCAAACACATAATATAAGCACTTATGTGCAAAATCATCAAACGTAGATTTAAGGAGCAATTTTAAGTCACTGGCATTGCACTTAAAAGACTTGAAAGGAGCCTTTTTGTTTTTAGAGGGACACCATCATGCAAAATGGGCATTTTTGATGCTTTTATAAATAAATATGGTGTCTCGGCTGCGGTCGGGGAACTCACGCAGGCGTTTCAGAAAAAACCCCTCTTCTTTTTCTATGTACCCACATCTTTTTTAAAAACAGGGCAACAAAGACGTGGATACAGATTTGCTGACGAGTATGACGTCAATCGGCGGCGGAACAACAGAAAAGTTGCTTAGTCAAAATGCTAATGCCTAACGTAGTTATTGGAAGTTAATCTTGTCTTTGTGTTACATTAGTAAGCTTCTCTAATGCTTCAGAGTTAATCTAGTCTCGTACGTGACATGTGTGACAAGCAGAAGAAGCATGGAATTAAAAAGTAAGACGAATCTCACCTTTGTGATAACCTGCAAGAGTAAAAAGCATGTGAGTCCAACCATTATGTTATACAATTAATACATTTTGATGTCGTTTAGATCATGATGGGCTTTTATCACTAGCAGACAATATAAACATCTATGTCCGGTAGTAGTAATTCTGATCGCACGCATTATCCCAGCGCGGCTCTTCTCTTTTTTCTTTCAAGTGCTAAGGACCAGCTGCTACGTTCTCCATCCAGCTGGAATACGTCTGAGGGATTACCTGGGATTGTCTAAACTCAAGCTCTGTTTGGTATTTTTCTTGAGCAACGACGACATCATAGACAGCATTTTATATGTATCTGAGACCACGCAGAATGTTCTAAACTGGTTTGAACGGGTCACACCGTCCCACCCTCCCCACCCCGTCCCCAGGAAATAGCACATGCTGCTATTGTAGTTTGCAACATGTTCTCTATTCTATGGCACGTCTAAACTGGCAGTTGTTTTAAAGACGTTTATTGTATTTCACCATAATAAGAAGTTGCCAGATATGTAAACTGTGTAACATCCCTAGGAGGTATAGGGGATAGGAAATACTCAATTTAAACCATATAAATTAATAAGTGTGAAAATTGCTTGTGCCCATAATGGCCAGCTAATATATATATACCCACATGCCAGCTAAGGTCAGAAGAGCTTTATTTAACAGCTGGGTCTTATGTTCTGTGACCCCTCCTGTTGGTACATTGATAAGCCTGAAACATGCACTTGTCAAGGTTCAGAGGCAAATTTTGCAAATATGGCAGTAGCCATCGATCATCTTAAGATAAGATATACTTTATTGATCCCAAGTTGAAAACATTTGCGTTACATCAGCATGTGTAACAGTTGTAATATGCAGTGGTGTTTATTTGTAAATCATTTAGTATAAAATCACACAAATTCTGTGTTTTATATTTATAATTCTGTGTTCTTTATTTTATTGATTGGTTCAATACCTGACAAGGCCGGAGATGAAATATCTACATACATCTTTAAGAGTATAATACATATGTATAATATCAGTTAAAAATAAGTGCTTCAACATAGTTAACATTGCTGGAGGTATGCACAAATATTGATAGATGTCTTGTAATGCACTATTGAGGGAACCTGCGACCCAAGTTTTTCATTCATTGCATAACTACACCGTGTTGTGAATATGATATGTCAATAAACCTTAGAAAATCTTGAAATCTTGAAAGGGATGTGCAAAATAATCATTATATACAGTCTTTAATTAACTATTAGTAGAGAATAACGAGTAATGAATATACTTTATAGGATCCTATTAATATCTAATAATACAAATAATGAAATTCAATAACATGCTTTAACCACTAGGTGTCCCTTTATATCAGCTGTGCACCATTATGGTGTAAATACAGCCTATCTACCAATTGGATCAAATATAAAAGTCAGCCGAATTAGTGTTGATAACTGCAAGAGACGTATTGTGTGAAAATAAATGTAAGATGTTATTTAATTGCTGATATATTTATGATCCACGTCACGTTTTCAGTGTTGGCAGCAGTTCCTCATGTTTGTCTAGAAGTCTTCTCATCAGGGCTCTATAAATAGGTACCACACAACTACGGCAGATATGTAATATTTAATGCAGCCGAACCGTGTATTACAATGCCGTTATGTGATGACTTTCAAAGAGAAAAGCAAGCACACTTGGAATAAAGTATTATTTTATTTTAAAAAAATGTTTTCGGTCTGTTTCCGGTATTTGTTAATGACGATGTGATGTGAGATGTGAGACTGGAATTGCACAGGGGAAAATAACGTATCTATGCCACAATTTTAGATGCAGATTTTTTAAAACTAATACATTTGTGCTGTGGACCAACACTATACATTGACGGGGAAGGGGGTAGCAATAAAGATAACACCATTAAACAGTTACACAACATAACAGAAATAATATCGATAGCAGCATCCCTAGCAACCACCTTGGTAACAATGAAAACGTTGTATGGACACAATTTCCTGAAGTAATCTTCGTAATAACTAGCAAACTAAAGATCATGTACATCCACTGCACACATAATCTGAAATAACAACTCATATTTCTCGCGTAAAATGACATCAAAACGCATTTTAATGGCCAAATTAACTTTAAAATAGGCATTTTCCACCGAGAATAAAACGAAGTTCGGACATGTTTTTTTTTCTGCAGGGAGAAATTTGAAGATCACGTGACATAGACGCCAGCCATTGGAATGAATGGAATGCAGTTGGAGGTCAACCAATCACAGAGCTTGAGAACTAATCACGGGGCTTGTCAAACAGAGCACATGGTGTAGTCCTAAATGATAGCTGGGGATTCTGGGTAGTGTCTTCTGCCATCCTTTACTCCGAAAAAATATTTGTTTCTCCGAATCGAAGGGGAAAAATACAAAAGCATTGCACACAATTTAAACCAATCAATGTTGTGTAATTAACAAGGATAATCTGGTGTTTTTTTGTCTATGAGTAGTGCAGATATCACTGTAAAATCAATCGACAGTAAGGGGAATACTTACTTCCGGGTGTACAATTCTCCGTTATCCAATGGGAATGGACGCTCACATTGCCTTTAAGGGCAGCCGACACAAACGAATGCCGTGCTTCCATGAGCGTCAAATCCCGCCGCAGATGGGAATACATTGCAATCAGTTGAAAGCTATTTGCGTCCCTTTATGAAGCTGAAGGAGCCTCGGAGCGTCACAACTGTATGCCACGGGACCCTGACCAAGCGTCGCTCCTGGACGATTATGGAGTGAGAGTGTGTTGTGCACGCATGCGGCACAGCATCATGATATCACCGTTTAAGAGACACAAGGAGGTAAATGGTATGATAAGATGTATTAAATACAATACAAACATATGATCCCTCTTGGTAAAACAAAGGAAAACATAAGAAAAAATGTAATGATACAATAAAATATAAAAACGTATGAAATAAATAAATAAAACAATTACAAAAAACTAAAAGAACAGATAAAATAAGAATAATACAAACTCAATAAAGAATAATAATGAGGACGCTTAAAATACCAACTTAAAATGGAATGTTGGTAATAAAACTGTAAAATAAACAATAATTAAAAATGTAAAAAATAGCCCCTGCTCTCCTGACCCACCTATCTGTGGAGGCTTCATTTCTCAGAACCCACACACTCTAAAATAAGCTAACTGTCCATGAGCTTTTAAAGCAGTGTGTGTTGAGCTGAAAATGCTGATCTGCATTATCATACATTATTATTATCATACACACACAGGCTTTATTATGCTTTTTGGGTTCTCCCTTTCCTGCATTGTTTCATGTAGGTGTGTGTGCATGTAAATGGTCTACAAAGGCTAAAATCCCTGTGTTCCTTCCAGAGTGAATTTCTCTCCAACACACTCCCCCCCACCCTGCCTGAAATGCCTCCATTAGACTCCTTTGTTGCTTTCGTAACATAGTGACATCAGTTCCCTTCATTTGGCCAGCGCCCTAACACATTGCACGTGATAGGCTAAGGGGCGGGACATCTCTAAGAGGTTGACCAATCTCACAGAGCTGGCCAGCTAACCAATCAGAGTATACTGGACTCTGATTTCAGACAGAGGGTGAAAAGAGGTGCAGAGGCAAAAACACAGGCAAAAACTCTCCCTTTTTTGCTCCTGAGAAAGGGTTAGAGTTAGGGTTAGAGTCAAGGGGACACACGAACAAAAAGAAACAGCAACCTTCAGGGGCAGGCGTCCAAGTTAGCTCTCAGTCCTCTTACAGTCAAGACAAAATATCATATGATGCCTTAGAAACCATCCGCTGCCCAAATTACACAGAACTCCCACAGCAGCAAAAACAAACCAAAGCTGGGAGTGTTTTTTCATCATCCGTTACCGCTGCTTTAACTTTCAGATAGCCATCCACAGGCTGTAACTCTGCTCCTCATCACAGAACTCGACCACAGAGAAGGTCTTATCTGCACCGCGTGCGCCGCCAATCTTAAGCCCCACTGATGGATTTGGCTGAGTGCTCGATGGCTGAGTTTTTAAGCAGATTCATATCAGGGTGATTGAACGAGCCGGGGCTTTGGTTGGCCGGTGTTAGCGCTGTCGGTGCTGTTATTGCTAACACAGGGGGAGACAGAGACACTACAGCCGCGCTGATGGATAGAGAGACTGAGATTCCCCTGAAGACAGAGGGAGAGGTGGGAAATAGTGAGAAGAGGGGGGGTGTCCAGTAGGTTTTAATGCATATATGTGAAATTGCTTGCATGTAAAATAGATTAGAACGTCATCATAGCCTCCACAGAGCTGCTTCTGGCAAGACTGACTGTAATCATGTCTAAAGGGAGAACATATGCATAGTGTGACACACATCATGAAGCTATAGGAAAACCTTTGAAATCCAGTTAAGGTAGCTTCACAATCGATGACAGCTAAAGCAAAACAAATAAAAAAACGAAAATAAACAGAAAATATGAATATCTATTTTAGCAGAAGCACCAAAATAACTTTTACTTCAATTAAAATATTTTTAAATCAATCACCTACATTTCCGATACAGAACATATTGGCTTCTTCTAAGAATACATTGTTTTTTTGTCTTACTGTACATATTACACCAAGCAAAGTTATACAGAAGAGAAGCCATCTTATTGACAAATAAGGGCCTTTTCACAGCTGAGGGTGCTTTTGTTAAATTAAATAGAATTGATCTGGTTGGTTTAGGTGTTATATTTCAGTATAAGAGCACACTTAGGAACTCTATTTCTCACCTTTGTAATCACCTACATGAGCAGGTGAACGGACTGATTTATTGGATAGACAGAATCTTCTTTATCGCATACTAATTAGAGTTTTCTGGAACTGTGGTAACCACTTAACCCAGCCGCTGAAACTTCCCAAAAAATGCTTTCCCGCAATGTCACTGGGACTTAGACCACCCCCTTTTTTGTTTTGTTGAAGGGACATTCAAGCTTTTCACACCTGTAACTTTAGTTCTGATTAAACAAAAAAGTCTGAAAGTCCGTACCAAACATACAGAAGTGGATTAACGTCAGAATTCTGAGAATAAAATCAGAATTCTAAAACATTTCGGAACTTTTTATTTTCAGAACTATTAAAAAAACACTTTTGCTCAGATTTCAAATATAATACTCACATATGGCCCTAATCCACTTCCAAACAAACAAGGTAAGTGTGAAAAGGTCCTAAGAAATGATTTTAACTTCCCAATATTTATGTAAAATGTATCAAATTACATGATGTCTAAACGCTGTGAAAGTGTTTACACGATTTAAAGAGAGCCACCTGTGTGTAATGTACAGTCGGATGGAGAAATGCAGAGTAGCATACCATTGAGTGTTTGGTCCCGGCGCGTGTGGCTCCTGAGCTGGGAGCCTTTTTTTTCATCAGCCAGTCTATCAGCATGGCAAACAAGAGCAGTGACCCCTCCTGACCCGGCCCCTGACTCAGATAAGCACTGCAAACACAGTGTGAAGTGGCTGAGGCGGTCACACACCGCGGAGCTCACTAAGCCTGACACACTGACAGACGGTCCGACTGTTCCTGTGTGTGTGAGGGAACAGGAAAGTAAATGTGTGTCTCTGGGAGTTGGGGCATGTTCCTAAGTGTCTGCGCAGCGGGTGTTTATGTGTGCACGACGCTCGTCTGCACACATGCGTGTCACTCCCTATTTGTTGTTGTAATGTGTTTTCCCTCACCTCTATCCGCCGCTCCCCGACATACCATCACTGCACTGACAGAAACATCGCTCTCTGTGCTTTATAGCCACTGAGGAAACGATGTAAACAATGCCGGCAAAAGAAGAAGCCATGTTTCTCTTTTATGGCGTACAATTTTTCACTGGCTTTAGGAAAGGCCCCGCCTGAATTATTGGAAAGGCCTGTCGTGATGGCTGGCGAGGTAGGAATTTTTATACGTGGCATTTTTTAAACAAACTTCAGCCGTATATCTCGCAGCGCTCTGCACTCTGGATGGTTTTTCATCGGAGGCTCTCCCTCTGCACGGTCCTCAAGGCCTGTGTGTGACATCACGGTCAATAACAATCTGGCCTTAGTGTTTATTTTTCTGTCCTCCGTAGATAATGACCATGCCACCAAGGCTACAGAGAAACTATTGGAAGAAGAGCACAGAGATGGAAAAATAGATAAGAATCTTACAGAGAGAAAACAGGCCTGGTAAACGTTTAAAAAGGAAACATGGCACACATGGAGCCCAAATCATGAGGTCAACATTTAAATTAGACCTATAACCTATTAACTATAACGACATTACCATCAGCCTCAGCTGTGCTTCACTATTAGGGAGAATCAGACAATGATGAGTGGCCGTGCTAACTGTTGCTGTTGTAGGGAATAATGTGCAGCGAGGCGGTCATTAATGAATAAGAAAACCAACTAAAGGTGTTCTTTTTTCTTTAATGACAGCCTCGCTGTTCATTATCCCTCTTATTACAACTACATACTAATAAAATACAGTCTGTTCCATGGCGTGCCAGCGACTAGAACTGCAACAACATCAACAAAACTTAAAATGACGGCAGCACTGATCGAGATTTTCTGTGACTGTCAACGTCTGTTCACATGTTCTTTTCCATTACCAGTTAAACACTGCCAGAGCCCATACTGTGTTCCCTTTAGTGTTTGCTTCCTGTCTGTCTTCTTCTGTTGATTTATCTGATATACAGCACTCTGTCCTTTAACCTCTTTCATTTTCTTATTCTCTTTTTCTTTTCTTTACTGGGGTTAAATCATTAAATAGATTAAATCAAATCAAATCAAAGTTTATTTATAAAACACATTTAAAAGCGATTTTTGGTCGGGCCAAAGTGCTGTACTTGTAATAAATACTACAATCACATAAAAACACATTACTACAATCACAATAACAGACAATAAATTACAACAGATATATAAAAAACACAGGGAAAAGTCAGGAGTCATGCTCCGCTCTGACTAGAAGGCCAGGGAGAAGAAGTATGTTTTAAGAGTAGATTTAAAAACCCCTAGGGTCTGGGCCGACCTCACATGGAGGGGCAGAGTGTTCCAGAGCCTAGGGCCCGCTGCTGCGAAGGCTCGGTGCCCTCGGGTTTTGAGCCTGGTCTTGGGCACTATCAGCAGCAGCTGGTCAGCAGATCTTAAAGCTCTGGCTGGGTTGTTGTGCTGGAGGAGTTCAGCTATATAGGCCCGGAGCCAGCCCATTTAGGGCTTTGAAAACAAATAAAATGATTTTAAAATCTATTCTGAACCGAACTGGAAGCCAGTGCAGTGAGGCCAGAATTGGGGTGATGTGGTCACGCTTTTTGTGGCCAGTGAGAAGACGTGCAGCTGCATTCTGCACTAGCTGCAGGCGTTTAATTGATGCCTGGTCCATACCCACGTACAGAGCGTTGCAGTAATCCAGTCTCGAGGTAACAAAGGCGTTAATAACCCTTTCCAGGTCTTTAAAAGATAAAAACGATTTGGTCTTGGCCAGTAGTCGTATTTAAAAAAAGCAGGTTTTGACTACGCTGCTGACCTGCTTATCGAAAAAAGCGAAAGCGCTATTGAAGGTCACTCCAAGGTTCATGACAGAGGGGAGGATATTATTTTTGAGGGAGCCCAGAATATCAACCTGGGAGGCTGGAGGTTGGGGTCCAAAAAAGATAACCTCAGTCTTGCTCTCATTGAGGTTGAGGAAATGTTGTCTCAGCCAGGATTTGATCTCTGCTAAGCAGTCCATCAATAGCTGTAATGAGTTGACATTTAAATTGAGTGGCAGATAGATCTGTACATCGTCGGCGTAGCAGTGGAAGGGGATGGACTCTATCTGGCCACTCAATTCAATGGTCAAGTCATTACAGGCCTACTTGATGGACTGCTTAGCAGTAGATGCATAATCTGGCTGAGCAACGTTTCCTCAAACCTCAATGGAGGGCAAGATTGAGGTTATCTTTTTGGACCCCAACCTCCAGCCCTCCCCAGGTTGATATTCTGGGCTCCCTCGAAAATAATATCGCCCATCTGTCCACGAACCGTTGGAGTGACCTTCAATAGCGCTTTTAAATTCGATAAAGCAGTTCAGCAGCGTTTCAAAACCTGCTTTTTTCAATACGACTATTGGCAAGACCAAGTCGTTTTTATCTTTTAAAGACTGGAAAGGGTTATTAACGGCCTTTGTAAACCTCGAGGTTGGGCACCTACTGCACGCTCTGTACATGGTACGGACAGGCGTAATAAGACGCTTGCAGCTAGTGCAGAAGCGCTGCACGTCTTCTGACTGGCCAGAAAAGCCTGACACATCATCCCAATTCTGGTCTCACTGCAATGGCTTCCATTCGGTTCAGATTTGATTTTAAACTCCTTTTACTTTGTTTTTAAAGCACTAAATGGACTGGCTCCAGCCTATACAGCTGAACTCCTCCAGCGCTAACACCCCAGCCGAGCTTTAAGGTCTGGCTTGACCAGCTGCTGCTGTAGTGCCCAAAGACTCAGGCTCAAAACCCGAAGGGCACCGAGCATATCACAGCAGCTGGCCCTAGGCTCTGGACACCTCCTGCCCTCATGTGCAGGTCGGCCCAGACCCTAGGTTTTTTCTTAATCTACTCTTAAAGACACACTTCTTCTCCCTGGCCCCTTTAGTCAGAGCCGAGCACGACTCCCTGACTTTTTCCCCTGTGACTTTTTACATATCTGTTGTACATTTAATTGTGATTGTAGTAATGTGTTTTTATGTGATTGTAGTATTATTACATGACAGCATTTTGGCACCGACCAAAAATCCGCTTTTAAATGTGGCTTTATAAATAAACTTTGATTTTATTTTATTTGGCAATTGTTACGGCTGCTGTTTCTGTCTGCTCGTTATCCCATTCTGGGATGTTTGCGCAGCTGTGTGCATGTGTGTGATATGTAAATGAGCTGTGTGGATTTCCCGACGTCCATTGTGATGTCATCTCCTGGTCCGCCTCTGAGATGGGGATTGGATTGACGTCATCCAATCGAAGTGCCAGCCGGAGCACACCCTGCTGGGGAGGGTTACAGAAGGCTGGGGACAACTGACACTCTGGAGGCTCTGGTTGAGGAACAGACGCCTCTCGCTTCGTTGGGTACAACTCTGTAACTGTGGTTAACTTGACGTAAGATTCACTTTGCTTTGGTTAGCGTAGCATCAGTTGGATTGTTGTTTGGTAACGCTGTGTTTGTTCAGTTCCGTTATAGTTTGTACCACATTTTTAAAGTGGGTTTTGCTTCATTTCGTATTTGGTGTAATAGGTGTTTATTCATTGTATGCAACTAGACTCCTTTTTAGAGCCCCCCTTTTGTTGGGTATTTATTCTACCGTGTGCCCTTTTGGCCTTCTTTTTTTGTTACAGGCTGCCATGCCTGGCCATTTTGTTTGACCAGCTGTTTAAAATATAACACTTATAATTATACCAATTTCCACTCTGGTCGTGTTGTTTCCTTTTGGTTCCCCTAGCCCAATAGGGAACGTAACAGCAATACACCTCAAATCTACATCACTACACAACCTGTGGATTTAAAAAAGGAATGATATGATTATAATAATTGCTGCAACACAACAGATATGCAGGGTTGCGAGTCTGTTTCTAACGGCCATTTTATTTTTGGTAGTCCTGATCATTTAACAAGAGAATAGGATCAAACTGAAAACATCGTAAATATGTTCTAGTACATGAATCCATGTGGTTCTTTTAGACCAAAACAGATGCTAACTCAACGAACTATCAAAAAGCATTCCCAATCAAAGTTTAAAAGTCACAACATTTTATTAAACAAACAGATTATTGGAGAAACCTTACTCGGCAGATTAATGAACAGTGAAACTCGCTCATGGACTTTAAGGTGATAAACATTAGAAAACTTTTCCACAACTCTTAACACACTATGGTTGTAAGAGTGTGTGAACACGAAGAAGTGATTT
The DNA here is from genome assembly GCF_000735185.1 of Notothenia coriiceps. NCBI lineage: Eukaryota > Metazoa > Chordata > Actinopteri > Perciformes > Nototheniidae > Notothenia > Notothenia coriiceps. The sequence goes on from NW_011342080.1 coordinate 86,114, forward strand.
GAGACCATCTGATCTAGTGAACGTTGTGTCCCACACTCTTCACAGCTGTAAGGTTTTTCTCGCAGTGTGAATACGTCTGATGTGATTTGAGAGCTCTGATCTAGTGAACGTTTTCCACACTCTCCACAGCGTAAGGTTTTTCCCTCCAGTGTGAATCACGTTGATGTGATTTGAGAGCATCTGATCTGGTGAAAGTGTCCCACTCTTCACAGCATGTACGGTTTTCCTCCCAGTAATGAATACGGTGATGTGTTTTGAGAGCACTGATGTAGTGAACGTTTTCCACACTCTTCACCAGTACGGTTTTCTCCAGTATGAATACGGCGATGTAATGTGAGAGCACCTGATGTAGTGAAATGTTGTCCCATTCTTCACCTGTAAGGTTTTTCTCCAGTATGATACGGCAATGTATTGTGAGAGCCTTGATGTAGTGAAAGTTGTACCCACAATCTTCACACCTGTAAGGTTTTTCTCCAGTATGATACGTGATGTTTTTTGAGATAACTTGATGTAGTGAAAGTTTTCCACACTCTTCACAGCTATAAGGTTTTTCTCCAGTATGAATACGTTGATGCCTTGGAAGGCACTTGATTGAGTGAAAGTTTTCCCACACTCTTCCAAGCACCAGTAACGGTCCTTTTCTCCAGTATGAATACGGCGATGTAATGTGAGAGCACCTGATGGTATGAAAGTTTTCCACACTCTTCCACAGCTATACGAGTTTTTTCTCCCGTGTGAATACGCAGGTGGCCTTTAAATGTTCAGATGTTGTAAAGGACTTTGTGTCCACATTGCGACAGCTGTGACTCTCTCTCTTCCTTTCGGTTTTCTAAGAAAACCAGACGGACAGAGAAGAGAGAGAAATCATCTAAAAACAAGGATAATAGACAAGATTAAACAATAAACCACAACAAAATAAACATTTATCTAAACATATATTTAGGAATTCGACATACATATTACAACTGTTTGTTTATTATATTTGTATATATTTGATACAGTAATATAGCAATCATTCTAAACAAAGTATATACAGAGGTGGCGGGAGCATCGAGTCACAATGACGTAGCTATGCATATTTTTTGACTTGAGACAATTTGCTTGACTAACATTGATAAAAGAACTTGTCTTGACTTTGATTCATGACTTGAGACTTGACTTAGGCTTGAGAGCAGATGACTCGAACAAGGACAGCTTTACTTTTTTAAAATAAAATATTTGGGGCATTGTAGCTAAGCCGCCTAGAAGGGCAAGAAAAAAAAAAAGTCTGTTCGCACAGGAGAAATAGGAAGTGGAGCGCACAGGAGACAGCCCGTTTCAATTGCAGACTGTTATGTTTATGTGCGGGAAATACATACATTATTTGAGATATACCTTCTCAAATCGGAGCTTCATTTTAGGGAGCATTTCAGCAGGGGTCTAGAGTTTATTTGTCAGCACCGGATGCGGCAAAACATGAAAGAAGTCTGTGAACAGTTCTTCCTTGAGCCTATGTAATTAGTGCTGTAGGGCGATTGTCGACTTCAGAATATCCGTCGACGACTAATTTCCGGTCGTCGACGGCATCGCCACACCACACGTGGGTCCCCAAAACAACAACCAAGCAGTTTCGGCATCGCACTTTAAACACTATGGAGACTGGAAACGGCTACCACCTCCTGCCTCACAGGATTCGCTCATCGAAGCCAATGTAAAAAGCGCCCAAACAAAAACATCTCGCGCCTAGGTCTTTCAAATTGAATTTATTTGACATCCTCCAATATGCCAACGAAGAGTCTTTGTCGGGGGTGCAACGGCATTAAACTTTATCGTTTAGGGCTGTTTCCTCCGTCTTTATATGTAGGATTATTCACTTTCTCTCGCGTTAAGTGCTCCGTCACGTTTTGTTTCCATAGCAACAACAACTTCCTGTCAATCAGCGCTACCTCTCCTTGCAAAAATAAAAGGCATATTCATAACAGGAACAGACCTAGTTGTTGTGCAGCTGAGGCTCTATCTCTCTCAA
>NW_011342080.1:88163-94042 GCF_000735185.1 Notothenia coriiceps
CTGCAAGATCAGTTGGACGAGATTGAATGGTAAAGTTGTCCATAAAAAACTATTATATTTGTAAAGTGTACAGCTAATATATATATATACTGTACATATTAATTCATTTTATATAAAACTGTTCAAGCCGTGACTATGGTCCACAGTGTCAAGGCAGCTGTTGGGTCTAACAGCACCAGGACAGCTGGGCTACCTGAGTCGGCGGCTAGGAGCAGATCATTAAAAAACTTAAAAGGGCTGTTTCAGTACTATGCATGGGTTTGAAGCCAGACTGAAACTTTTCATGGGTGCCATGCATGGTTAAAAAAGACTGCAGCTAGGCGTAGACTACTCGCTCCAGGGCTTTAGATAAAAAAGGTAGCTGGGAGATGCCTAAAATTTGCGAGAATGGAGGGGTCGAGATGTTTGTTTTTAACCTGTTAAGCCCCGAGCCTGTTTTTCAGGTCTCAGGCTCGAAAATGACATTCCCAGAACAAATGACCATATCTTCCGTTCTAAAAGGGTTGAATTAATAATCTTTTTTCTCAAAGCAATCTTACATCTGTGAGTTGGATGTAGAAGTGTCAGAATCAATATAGATGTTTTCATAGAAGTAAATTCAGATTGAACACAGTAAAAACATGTAAATGATTGTGTCCGTCCAAAAAAAACAAATTACTTTTAGTGCAAACCACCCTTGAATGATGTGATGGTAGGCTAAAAGCTTTAGGAATCCAAACTACAATATATAATAAGTACCCTGTATCAAGATTGATGCAAAACAAGTGAAATTTGACCTTTATAGAGAGATTTAGCAAAAGAAAACCCACTTCTGGGGTCATTTGGGTGGATTTTCCATATCTCTGGCCCCCCTTGCTCGATGTTGCTGATTGACATCTCTTTCTAACCATCAGAGCCAATGGAATTGAGAGGAACTCCCACATACTCCTTATTTGGTAATGTGTGTGTGTGAGACTGACGCATAGCCAAAACCGGAAGCTGCGATAACTCTGGTGGCTACCATTAGCAGCTAACTTTTACTCTCCGATTTTTACATAAAAATGGAATTATTGATTATAAATAAATACAAATTATTCCACAGAAACATTATTAACCTATGGATTAACCGATTCAGCCGCGTTTTTTCTCGTTTTAATGCCATTGAGCAAGTCTTTTGATCAGATTGACAGCTACGGTGAGACGACCTCCCGTAAAAGCTCTGTAAAGGTCGTGTTGTGATGTCTGTGTTTGCTTCCCCTGTCGCAAGTTCGGATCACTCAGTGATGATAGATATACCTAAATAATCTATGGAACCTCAGCTTTAATCGGATATATTGTATGTGCAGCTTCGATAAGTAATAAGGGTATTGTGGTGATTGACATTATTCAACCACGGATCCATGGGTTGGGGTATTGTTCTGCACGGACATTTGAGTGAGCCAGACTTCCTGTTTCCGCCGGTCTTCGCTTCCCGGGCTTGAAGTGTTTACATGTGTTTTCAGATGCTTAATAAAAGTATAGCTTGTACCTTTGATACCCCGCCTCCGACTCCCGTCTCTCGGCACTACAGTATATTTTATCTTGAGTTCTGTGCCAAAGTGCGTTTTCGCTCAGTGGTCATTTAGATACTTCTTATGAGACTTGTGTTTTGCTTTGGTAAAAATGGTTTTTGTATCGTCAGATAGCTGAGATTCTTCCCGTTAATCTGGTAGCCTATAACACATTAATAGGTTCTTAAATATTAAGATGCCCTGATACCAGTGTTGGGACTAACGCGTTATAAAGTAACATTACTGTAACGTTACTGTAACGTTACTGTAACATTACTGTAACGCCGTTATTGTTGGCAGTAACTAGTACTCTAACGCGTTCTTTTTAAAATTCAGTAACTCAGTTACCGTTACTACATGTTGCGTTACTCCGTAATTTTTTTGATATAGTCTCGGCTCCCAGAGGTTGGTGAGCGGCGCCAACAGCGAGGCGAACAGAGATGAGAACTGTACTTAAGTACAGTACTTGAGTAAATGTACTTAGATACTTCCTGTGTCACATGCGGAGACGCGCTGTGGGCGTGTTTGTGTTTACTAACAAGACTATCATGGCGGCGGCGGAGCTCAAGTCGAGTTTCTCCGCCTGGAGATATTCTCACTATTTCACTTTTGTCGAGCATAAAGAAAAGAACGTTTTAGTTAAATGTAAGTTGTGTCTTGGCGGGTCAAAGATCCTATCTACTGTCCAAAACAGCAATTCAAATCTGTCGAAACATCTGCAGAAACAACATGCTGGGACGAAGCTAGTAGCTAAGACCACAGACCCAGACTCATCCGACGCCACTCCACCTCCACCTAAGCAACTGCTAGCCAGGGAAAAGTTGATAAAGCCATTGCACGGTATGTTGTAGAACACATGCAGGCTATTTCTACTATTTCTATTGCTACTTATTGATCAACAGATTGTATTATTCTCCAGTGCAATAATAGTACTGAAATGAAGGCTATAAGGGCATTAATGGGAGCCCTTTTTTTAAGTAACTAATGCGTCACCTTTCACAGTAACGCATTACTTTTTGGTGTAAGTGATCAGTAAAGTAACTGAGTTACTTTTTAAATGAAGTAACTAGTAATGGTAACGAGTTACTGGTTTTCACTAACTAGCACAACACTGCCTGAGACACAGTGCCCTGAAAAAAAAAAAACTTGGCGGGGGCTTTGGGGCTTAACTGTTAAGTAGTGGCTTGACCACGGCATGTTTGAAGGCAGCTGGGACACATCCTGAGCTAAGAGAGGCATTTATAAGTAATAAAATACTTGCTCCAACTGATTCGAAAACATCTCTGAGAAGGCGAGAGGGAATGCTGTCTGAGGTGCAGTTTGTCGGCCGCAGGTGCTTGACTACATCCGAGAGAGAAGAGAGGGATACAGGCTCAAAGTGGTCGAGGACAGCAGGGCACAGAAAAGGAGCAGGATCTGGGGTAGCATTAGTGTGGGCTAGCTTAAGAGCAGATACTTTTTCGATAAAAAATGTAAGAAACTTATCACAGAGAGTAGTCGATGGCACAATTGGAGAAACATCACAGGGATTAATGATCGAGTTGAGGACATTAAAAAGAACCTGAGGTTTATGGCTTTTTTTGGAGATTAACAGAGAAATGTGCTCCGTTTTGGCTGCTTTGACTGCCGTCTGGTAGTCGGAGAGGCAAGCACGAAGGATTTCTAAGGAGACATGCCATCCATGATCCAATGTTTCCTGCTCTCATGAAATATAAAAAGAAATATTAAAAAACTTTTTTCCACATCTGATTTTCTGCAGATTGATATGACTGCACATAGTCCCTTAGCAACGGTCTGTTCTCATAGTTCACCTTAGCAACTTTGAGACACTTACATACAGCGTTTGTGTGTCCTCTTCTCACAGTTATATGCTGAGCCTATATCCTCTTCACATATCTGGGTAAAATAATCATAAAAGCTAAAGGGACCTTGTGAGGTACTATTTTTATTTATTTATTATATACAATTTATTTGCCCATGTTCAACTAGTCTGTCTGTCTTTTTCGTGATTAGCTCATTCTAAGCCTTGCTGCAGACTATTTAAACATCCATCAAATTGTAAATGTGGCCATTACTGCAACTCTTTATCAAAGACAATGATAGGAACAATTGTAAATAATAGACAGTTTCTATATTGTGATTTTAAACTTACTAAGGGAGCACCACGACAAGATCACAAAACTAGTATGGATCGTAAAGTGAAACATTCAAGTTCAATACTGTTTTTCTTTCCAATCTCTCCATCTTTGGTTAGTCTGCATAGTAGAAAGGTAAATTCTCCTTCAAAAAGTATTTAAAGATCATAGTGAATGGATGATCCAAAGGACTACAGCCCCTGCCAGCAGACCGGCCCTTTAATTCCTGCATGTTTGAAGGATGAAGAGAACTGATCCAGATCAGCACTCTCATCACAGTTTGGAAACAGAGCGGTCCACTGGCACGCTGTGACGCTTGGAGAGCTGGGCTTAATGAGGGATTGTGTGCACAGAAAGTTGGAAAGACCAGTGGAAGTCATGAAGACTTTCTGCCAGTGAAACAATACTCCCTCTTCTGGTTCCACACTACAGAGGGTGGAGAGCATTAAGCTGTCTCACACCACACTCAGAGGGAAGAGGCAGACATGAAGTCAGCTATGAACAGAAAAGCTTTTTCCTTCATGTATATCAAATATAAATACAGGGTCTGTAACTCCACAGCAGTACAATAACAAGTGAACAGAACAAATACATTTAAAATATTAACAACAAGATTTTAAAAGTGGCACTTAAACATGTACTTTAGGCAATTTCTTTATTTCTTTATCCTTTGTGTTTATATCAAACAATAAGAGTATGAAAAGAGGATCACTTTTTATTGTATGTCCCTTAGAGCGTTAATGCTATTTTATGTACTAACCTAATATTCTCTGTCTCTGTTTATATTAATTTAAGATCACAGTGAATAGATGAATGATATATCATAGCTATGATAAATGTTTTAGGTTATTCAGAATTCTGGTAGCGTGCACATAAAATATAAAATGTGCTTTGGATAGCAGAGGAAAGATGTACAATAGTTTATTCTAATAAAAGAAAAATGTTGTATTCAACTTGATTATGTTAAGAACAGCCAATAAGAACAGCCTCTGTCTTTGTGCTTCATGCATGCTCCTGAAAAATATGTATTTGTTTTCCTTACTAAACTGTTCTTCCTAGTTCAACAAGACATTAGGAAAATAAATTGTGAATTGTTGGGAAAGTTATGTTTATTCTAACTGAGTTTTTTTGTTGAAATCAAAATAATATAAGGGAACATAGTTTAGATATTATTTTACCTAGTTTCATATTTTGCCATTCTGAATCATTTGCTACTTTTTCTCATTCAAATTACACTTGTAAATAAAATAGGCGCGTTCACACCGCAGTACTTTTCCCACTTTAGTTCCGATATAGTTCCGAAATGTTGGGTTCACACCAAAAAAATCTGGAACTAAAATTAGTTCATGAGAACCTTTTTTTTTGAGTCCCTGCTAGAGAGCAGGGACTTTCGTGGGAGAAAAAGGTTCCTATGTCTGATTGGCTGGGCGGATTGCAAACCACGCCCCGTGAAACTCCCAAAAAGTTTTGTGAAGCCGCCATTGTATTTTCCTCGCATTAGCTTTATTAGCATTAGCATTAGCCCAGCGCACAACGCAGAGAGACTAATTTATGGCAACACAAAAGAAAACATGGGAGCTGTGGAGATGAGGAGGTGTCGGCGTTATGGCGATTTACTCGGAAGGCTTCAGTAGCTGCTGGGAGTCCCAGCAGCTTCTACTGAAGCCAGTTGTTTGATTTAGAGCGGCGTTGTCATTCGTACCTTTGTCGGCGTGTGCCGTAAAGAAGACTGAAGACGTTAAACGTATTGCAACTTTAACAATCGTTCCTGTCGTCGCACCCTCTGGGATGGTAATATATTATAGGTTTTCAACGAGTTATAAGAATCAAAAACTAAACAAGATTAGAAAGAAACACATTAATAACAAGGGATATTTACTTTTGACATTTAGTTGACCAATTATCTCGTGACCGCGGCTCTGACGACAGGTTTACCGTTGGAATTTGTCAGTATTCGCAGAAGTGTGCCGTGGGCGTCATGAAAAGGTTGTTCTGCAGTATCTTGATCAAGTAGCTCTGAGAAATCAAGGAGCTACTTGATTCATTCTACCCAAGGTGTGCGCGCGGTGTGATGGTCAGGCACCCCCTCCTAATCCGTTTACTTCGGCGACCGCAGTAAGAAGAAGAAGACGAACCGCAAAGGCCGTCGCGCGGGCGTTTGTTGAAGTTACACGCATATTGACGGTGGGCTTACAGGGCCTGCCTTCAGGGCCTC
>NW_011342080.1:94220-100142 GCF_000735185.1 Notothenia coriiceps
CCCCCGTCACTTTTCAGCAGCTATTGTTCTCGGTGGGGTGATTTTTCTTTCCCTCTTCGGACACGATAAAGGAGTGCACAGTCATATCCCCAGCACAGCTTCAGCAAAACAAAGAGTTACAGTGAGAAATGACAGGCGGTTTCCATCTCCAGAACCCCCTCCCACACACACACACAACTTCCAACGCACACTTACTAACACTAATATACAGGTCAATGGTTGAAAATATTAAAGGTCACCTATCATGCTATCTTTGGGCAATAGCATAGGTCTCAGATGTATACAAATGTACAAAAAACATGTCTATGAAGTGTTATGCTCAAAATACCAAACAGATCACCCATTCTAGCCATGCCTCATATCCCTCTATTTCACTTCCTGTTCCAAAAGTCAAGATTTGGGGTATAAAGCTTTAAAAAAAAAAGGAAATTGATAAAAAAAGAGGGGAGGAGTTTATGCCTGCTCATGCGGGAGACTCTACCGGTAGATACTGCTGTGATGAAACGCCATATCATGGATTATCAAGGATTATTTCTGAAACAGTATGGAGCTCAAAGGCTTTCTCTCTTGCCGGTTATACCCCAAGGTGAGTTCCTTTTTATTTCCTGCTTCTTCACACACATGCTCTCCAGTACAGGTTAGCTCTGAGTGTTAGCGATGCTAATGTAAACACCGACCATATTACGTCCTAAACAGTCGGGCATTGTTTCTGATAGCAACGTTCTGATAGTGCTGTGGGTCCGCCGCCGATATGACGTCAAATCGCCGCAAATCTGGATCAGCTCCGTTGTATACCCGTTTTTAGAGATTTGGGCACAGAGGAAAAGAGAGAGGGTTTTTTTTTGTTAAGCTGCGTGAGTTCCCTGACACACCGGGGACACATATTTATGTATAAAAGACATCAAAAAGTGCATTTTGCACGATAGGTCCCCTTTAATACTAAATGCTAAAACATTTACTAAATGGCCCCTTTAGGCAGTACATTGTAGTCATCCACCGCTGGTGATGTTTTTTTATGTGTCAATAAAACAACTTTCCAGACACATTTTGCAACATGAAACACAATCTATCTTTGCACAATGAAGTAACTATTTCCATTTTCATCAAAAAGCCAAAGTGTACAGAGATTTGCCTGCAAAATGACCAGAAACAGAACATTCAGAAACCCCCTCCTGACAGTGATTGGACATATATGACACATCTACTTGAGATGTCTGTAATCATGTTGGGCTATTTATTCTCTGCGGAGCTCAGCAGCATTTGGAAATGGTATCCTGTTCCCACGGCGGGCGGTTTAATGACGGCTAATGGAGCCTGTTTATCGCCTGTCATTTCCTGCTCCGTCTGCATCTTTTAAAAAATATTTCATGTTCTGAGGATTACATGAGACATGAGAGGAAATTCCCCAGTGTTTGTCCTCTCCTGCATTCTGCTACAGGCCAACTCACATTCTTAATTCCTTTCTTTTTCACTTTGTCAACAGCAATGGAGATATCAAAGAATTGGCATGATGCTATTGCTCCTTCATCATTCCCCTCATCTGTCCGTATAACTCTACACAAAGTAATGGTGTTCAGCTGAAGCAATAACTTACCATGGATATTAGAACAGGTAGTCTGGCTCATCTTTGAAAAGGACTGGGAGTGTAATTCCACACTAGCAGCTTAGTAAGGCGCATGTTTTGTGGACAAAATACCTGTCTTTTATTAACATCATCAAATTTACCAATAATATAATGATACAGAAAGTCCTCATCACTATAAGTATTGAATACCTTCAACAGGAGGTGAATGGAAATTCAGGAGTAAATTGTGGCTATTGTTTTGGCCTTTGGTCGGATTTTATTTTTATGGTAAATGGACTGTACTTATATAGCGCTTTATCCAGTCTTTAAGACCCCTCAAAGCGCTTTACATACTACATGTCATTCACCCATTCACACCCATTCATACAGAGCAGTGTACCTTACTCACACACATTCACACACTGTTGGCCATGCCATCGGGAGCAACTCAGGGTTAAGTATCTTGCCCAAGGATACATCGACATGTTGACTGCATGGGCTGGGATCGAACCCACAACCTTCTGGTTGAAAGACGACCACACTCCCTCACAGCCACAGTCGCCCTAAACATATATGAGCATTATTCATGTTTAATTTGACATTTCACAGACTACATTTTGAGGACATTCATAAAAGAAATGACAAACAGAACAATCCATAGTGTAGATAATTGCTAGCTGAGGCCATACTTAAATATCCTTTAATGAGTGGTGTCAATCGATAAAAAATCAATGATCTGCAATTAATCACGATTAATCACAGGTTTAAAATACTACTTAAGTATTGTTGGGATATGAAACAACTCAAATGTGGTGTTGAAAGTAAAGAAAGTGGTAAGAGATATCATGTTACTTTACCATTAACCTAATTGAATGGAAATATGATAATCCAAACAGACAGTTTCAGACCATACCAGTATTTAAGACACTACTTGTGTGTTACCCTGCACCACCTGCCCCCCCCAAGGGGAGAAGCACTTTCTTTTAACCATTCTAAAAATGGCAAGACATTTCAAACATCATCGAAAATGTAAAAATGGTGTTGGCGCTGGTGGAAAAGTCAAAGAATCATCAAAGTCATCAGGACTCATTCTCTGAGGACCGTGACAGTCTGAACAAAATTGCATTGCAATCCGTCCAATATTTACATATTTCACTCTGGACCGAAGTGGTGGACCCACAAATCAATACTATTTGTGTGGATAATAATTTGACTTTGATGCAGCTTTTTCTGTCATTTGCTTCACTTTAATAATTCATCACACACACATACACACACTAAAAGCTGTCACTGCGACTCAAAGCAGAGGCAGATAAATGGTGTTTAAATAAAGCAATCATTTAAAAAATGTATAAGTGGTTAAAACATATTTTAGGATGAGCTTGATCACAACATGTATTTGGCAGGGCATTAGAACAGGCACCTGATACTGATGCATGTGTTTTGAATGAAAAATTCCTCATGAGCTTAAAACCAGATAATACTGGTGTTCATTTTATTATTTGCACTGCAAAGTGAAGCCTTTATTCAACAAACATGGCTTTTGCTATATCCCTTGTGGGATTGTGGGTAGCATTGTGCAAACAAGCCCTGCATAATGCTTTCATTATCCACTGGTTTACTATTGGGTGACTTAGAGCATCTGGCCATATGCAAGCTGACCTTTGAACTCCATTATCACTTAATAATGCCACTTGTCAGCCACAGAATGTTTGAGAATTCATTTTTTCAAACTCATGTCAGCCTCAGCCATGTGAACATTAATGACTTTGATACACAAAGGACAAATAGAAGAAGTGGTGCCGTTTGTCAACAAGGAGAGGGATGTTTTCAGGGTTTCATTTCTTATTTTATCTAAGCTGTTTTGACTGTCGCTGTCACAGTGAAGGCCTGCTGGTGTATTAATGTAACTGGCATATTTACATTCTTTCCCATACCTAAGGAAAGGGGGGACATGGAGGGATGGGGTCATACAATAAAAGACAGGTAAAGAGAGTTACATAGTGAGAATAAATCCAAAACAATAAAAATACCATTCCTATACGATCAATAGGTTTAAAACAGATTAGCAGGCAAAGTCCTTCACGGGCTAACTGGGTGGGCTCTGTGTGGTGGAGGCTGGTACCGTGGGGGAAGGGGTGTCAGGGAATGGGAAATCAATGGGAGCCAAGTGCACATCAACAGGATATCAGTCCGGAGGAAATTCCTCAGGGAACTCCAGCTGATTGGCTGTGAGACCTCGCTGATCAAACCCTGATCAGGTGGAGATGTTACGGTGAGGGAGAGGTGAGAGGGGTGTGGGAGGATGTAAAAGAGGAGAGACAGAAAAAAGATAGCTCATGGGTCATTCATGCGACCTTAAGTATTTTTTATCATATCATAGGGCATTATGAGTCATCATTCATCTTTTTCTCTGTTTGAGTCATCAGTTGAGCAGTAGTTTCAGACCCCCAGAGTCACAGGCTGGTTCTCAGCCAAGGAATGTTTGATCAGTTTTTTTTCTACTTCTGTATTCCTATTCATTGCTTTTCTTTCAAAAATACCTTAGCTGTATTTAACCAGTTTAGCCCTGAGCCTGTTTTTCAGGTCTCAGGCTCGAAAATGACATTCCCAGAACAAATGACTATTAACTTAACTTCTAAAAGGGGTAAATGAATCATCGTTTTTCTCAAAGCAATGATAAACCTGTGAGTTGGATGTAGAAGATTCAGAATCAATATAGATGTTTTTATTTTAAAGTAAATTCAGATTGAACATAGTAAAACAATTTAAATGATAGTGTTTGTCTAAAAAAAAATATAACATATAATAGGTACCCTGTATCAAGATTGATGCAAAACAAGTGACATTTGAACTTTTTAGAGAGATTTAGAAAGAAAAAAAAAACACCTTTGGGGTCATTTGGGTGGATTTGCCGTTTCTCTGGAATCCATTGGTCAATTTTGGTGATTGACACCTCTTTTGAACCGTTAGAGCCAATATAATCTAATGGGAGGTTCCACACACACGCTACCATTGAGGAGTGAGAGTGACACGCACGCAGTCGAAAGCTATGTTACGCTCTGAAAACTGAAAACTGAAACCTAGGCTCAAACTAGTAAATATGAAGATGGACAGGGTTGGGAGGGTTACTTTGTAAATGTAATCAGTTACTGATTACTGAATACATGGCTCTGAAAGTAATCCGAATACAGTTATGTGTCTTAAAAAACGTAATCAGATTACTTTTAGATTACTTTTGGATCACTTTCTTTTTCCATCACAGATGGTATGTTTTGGTGAACAGGAGACACAAAAAGCAAAAGGAAACTGAATGTGTTTTTACTGTTTTAATGGCTTATCAAGAGCACAACTGAAACATAACATCTGAAACGATGTAACAACATAATAAACTTTTTGGGATGCAGCTTGGGATGTGAGGAGTGAGGGACACGGCTTAGAACGGGCGTGTCGCCTTCTGTCCTGCCAGTGTTGGCAGGACATGAATTAAAATGTCGAACTCTGACTTTTAAGGACATTTCGGCCAGGGGTGTAGAGCTATATTTGTTAAACCACCGGATTGGCAAAACAGGAGAGTGTGTGCACCAGTCTGCCTTGATCTATGTATTCATGTCTGTGACACTCACAGTATCTGCTGCCCACAGCTGTTTTATAGAAGGAAAACCTCTGGAAAATCTCTGCGGCACCAGGAGGCAGCGGGAGGGTTAACTCAGCCAGAAGAGGAGCGCGCCGCGCACCGCCTTTCACGCACCGCCTTTCACGCACCGCCTTCGCTGTGTTTACCTTCAGAATCATTAGAAAGGCTAAAGGCCCAGATACACCGGCCAGTCAGCTGAGAAGTCGCCGACGCCGACACCGACTGTTGCGTCTCCGGACTCTCCTGCGTATTTGCCGACTTCGCGCACTGGAACACACCGCAAATCCGAGCCGAGCACGTATGAACTGCGCATGCGTGAGTGGCAATAACTCTCCTTACCAGCAGGCGGCGGTAGTGTGTATTCATCATTCAAAAGAGGCAACAACCGGAAGACAGAGAAGAAGAACAGACTGTGATATAAACAAACAACAAATAGCGTTTTTCTTTCCATTTTCACTCTCGCCCATTGAAAACATGAACGAACAGGAGCTCTATAAACCGATGAGGTGAAATAGCCGTCCGTGTGTGTTCCATCTTCCATTTGAAATCATTTGTTTACCTCCCTCACTTCCGTTAACGCTTCTCATACACTGATTCGCTAGCTGAACAGCCAATCAGTGTTATCCCTTTGTCCGACTTCCGGTGGTGTTCCTGACGCCGATTCAACATGTTGAATCGGCAAGAAAAGGCGTCAGGTCGGCAGAAAAGACCCGACGGTGCG
>NW_011342080.1:100162-119892 GCF_000735185.1 Notothenia coriiceps
AACTTACGTTAACGTTACGTACGTATACTATAACTACGTAAGTAAGTAAGTAGTATGTGTGTGTGTGTGTGTGTGTGTGTGTGTGTGTGTGTGTGTGTGTGTGTGTGTGTGTGTGTGTGTGTGTGTGTGTGTGCCTCGTGCTTTCAAGTATCCCCCGCAGTCCCAGACAGTCCAAGGACTCGTGAGCGGTAGACATGTTATTACCCAATCCTCTGCCAACCTGCTGCTCTAATCTCAGAGTGAGCAGACCAAACACCAAACCACACACAGCTCTGCTTTAGTCTTCAGAGCTGGCTTTCAGGGCCGCTGTGGTGTAATGCTGTGCTAACCCTAACCTAGGGCCCAGAACAAAGAGCAACACCATGCTCCACTCCACTCCCGCACAGCAATCTGGGGGTTTAAATAGCAGGCTGTCAGGGAATGGGGCTTGGCAGCTATAGTCACCAACAGACCGTCACAAAGTGAAAAAGGAGCACATATGACTCCATGCAGCCTTGCAAACATGCCTTGTTGGCTGTCGAGGACTACTTTTCCACAGCTTTGGAGCGGCTCCCACAGAGGAGGTTATCAGGTGAATGGCCCTGATGAGACATCATGGCCCTGTTCCCTCAAATACAGACTGCCTTTTGATCTCCCCGCCTGATTCCAGTGAACCGCTGCACACCAAGGGCAGTTGACATTGAAACAACGAGGATGTTTTTTTACTCGAAGGCTGGAGAAAGCCTAACGTTGGAGAAGGGGTAAATACACAGGTTATGTAACTCAGATGTAGATGATATCCCCCCAGCTCTATCACTTCCACACAAAGTCGCAGTCTGTGGTCAAGGCCATTCAAAGAGATTAATCTGAACATATTCCAAATGGAAAAACAACACAGCATGCTGGCATTAGAAAGGCAAGATAGTAATGCATATTTTGAGCGAGTTCAACAATTAAGTCATTTGTGTTTCCGTTGCTGACTAGTGTTGGTTGTTAGTGTTGGCTGCAGACATGAGGGGATTCAGAGACTGTCCAAGCCTCTCTCTGAGCATCCTAAACAGCAGTCAGTCAGCATTATTGCTAGGTGCCAAGGTATTTACTTTTGACAAGAGAGGGAGACACTGTTAGGGACCGCTTCTAATTAGGAGCAGCCAGTCATGAGGTCATGGCCAATTGGAAAGGGCCTCCTAGATACGCGTACACGGACCTCTCCTGAGGGCTGCTGGACAGTAAACCAGGAGCAGTCAAGTATGGGTTTAGTTGTTTTGTGAGCGGGCAACAAGATCACTGCTATGCAGGATCAGTTGTTCCACCTGGAGGAGTCTTAATAAACGGCTGGTGGCAGCATTGCTATGCTTCAAGGGGAGGTCTGACATAGCCTTACTGTGGCCATCAAGGCTTTGAAACATTGTGATGAAAAGCATGACTTTTCTTCATCCTGAACAATTGTAAGAAATATCCATGGTACATTGTCAATAATTATCCTCATTGTGTTCAATTTGTTCAAATTATTTAGGGAACTAATCCAACTTAAACAATGATCACATCTGATGTCAGTTGGCCTGTCGAGCAAGGTTCTCGGGAATCGCTAATTAAAAAAGAAAAGAAAAGGAAACACAATCTAAGAGGACCAGAGCACAGTCGTACCCAATCAAAGTCGACCTTGGTTTAATAAGTCCAGTTGTATTTGCAAAATGTGGTCATCCAAACCGGCCTTCATATAGAGAGCAACATCAGCACCACCAGCAGCAATGCTCTGTGAATTAGGAATCAGCCTTGGTCAAAAATGTTATTTTAGTATCTCTAAGGAAATACATTTACACGGTTCTAAGAAAAATGTTGTCATATTTTGACTACTAGAAGCAATACATAGACAGAAGATAATCTTGTTCTACTGTATTAAATATGTATCTATATAATAATTCCCCAAAAATGATAAGCCATTATAATTTGTACCGAAAAAGATCTCTACAGCAATTATACACTAAATTAAGATTTTATAATTAATAAAATCTGTATAGCATGTTGGGTTTGTGTGATTTAGATCTAGCCCTACAGTATGTGCTGTGGTGCAACATGGACACAGATGAAGTAGTACAGGCAGACTTACTAAGTGGTACTAATGGCAGTGTCAAGACTTTTGTTAAATGTATTTTTGAGCACATGCATATGTTCATGTAGCATCAAAGGGCATGTGACACAAGTTCAATTTAGTCTTTAATCACATGGGATTTAGTCTTTGCCGGTTTGAGAGTGCATGTTCAACCAAAACTCCCTGGAGAGGAAGAGGAAGACTCTCAGTGCAGGTGAGCGGAGATGAACACATCAGTGAAATACACTTGTCTGGCAGACATATGAACCCTTTGTCTGATTCAGAAGCATGCACTTTTCATTTAGTCCAACTGAGAGAACAGCCATCCATCATGCTGGTAGGCATGTGAGTGGAAGTATGATGATCAGCCATTTTCACGAGAACAATCATTCACCTCCCACTCACAGCAGTCGCAGACAAGCAGCTGCAAAAGGGAAAAACACAACCCTGTTTCAAGCAAAAAGGGAATGACGAAATAATTTTCCATTGACAGTTTTTATTTTGTAAGTCACTACCTGTTGCTATCTGAAAAACAAAAGTCTTTCCCAGAAAGCAGCCTCCATTCATCCCAATGGCCAGCAGGGAGCAACTTCAAAAGAAGTCCAATTGAATAGAAGTCTATGAGATAACTACCATACTTCTCACCTGATTTATTACCTTAGTAAATACTTCCCTAATGAGTTTATGGTTTCAATTACTAGTTTGCCATCTTCATCTATACACGTGATGTTCATTGAGTAAATGATGGGCTTGTTTGGAGTAAATTAGATGATAAAGCACGGTATGCTTTAGGGCAGGGGTATTCAACTAAAATGCAACGAGGTCCAGTTAGATAAAATCTCCCCATGCAAAGGTCCGGAACATCAAAATGTCTAACTTGCTTCATGAATTAGTGTGATATATATTGAAGTACCTTTATCAACGTCTGCATCTAATCAACAACTAACTGCCAATCAAATAAAGAAAGTACAATTCAAAAACAAGAATATGTAGGCTATTGTCAATTAACATTGCACTATACAGATATACAGTAAATACTGTGGATATGTATAATGTTCCTCTCGGGCTGCATTTAAAAATAAAATAGAGAAAATAAATAAAATAGCTTTTGAAAATATGTGCATCTTAAAAGTGCTTAATTTTATATAAATAAAATAAAGTGTAGCAGCAGCTTGAGTTTCCCTTTTTCTTTGTTAACCGTTTCACATCATGACTTAACTGTTTCAGACGATTATAGAACAATATCAGTCTTTACACATCATAACAATTTTACAGTTTTAAAGTTTCTCTTTCTTTCCCTCTTATATTGCAGTCCCTCACTCACTTTGTTCTGTTCAGTGCGAGAATTGAGCTTGTCCTGCCAGGAGTTTAAATCTGGGCTGAAATGGTGTCAGGGCCATTCTCATGCAGGTGCTCATTGGTTAGGCTCGGTTAGCCTGCGCTGGAACAATATTTAGAGACTTGGAGAGCGCAATGTTTAATTATTTGTCTCTCCCTGTCTGCCGCTAACACGCCTGTTCACTCTCCTCTCCGCTTCTCTCTGCCGTGCTCTCATCTCTTCTTCTGTGTTTCTCTCCCTGTATCGCTCACTCGTCTCTTTTGCCTCCTGTCGGCGGCGGTTAAAATAGAATCGCCCCGTCAAAATTGAAATCCCCTATTAATGTATTGATTATAGGTCCGGTTCCGTATAGGTCGGAGTCTGGGTCCGGATCCGGACCGCGGTCCGCCTGTTGCCGACCCCTGGTCTATGATGTGTCATGACATTTGATCACAGAACCATTAATTTTCTGAGAAAATGAACTTTATTTGTAGACCCAAAATCCAAAATTGGTCTCTCTCATCCCTTGCTTTTTCCTTTTTTTCTGTTGCTAGCATCTAACAACTGAGTAGTCGCCTCTCAAAATGAGATCCCTTTTTAAAAATCCAGACACTTTTTTTCTGCTTAGTTGAGCCACAACAGCACACCCCCCTGCTTACCATCCATTTGGAACCCCAGGCCCTTGGCACTAATCTGCAGGGGCTTGGGTTAAGGGGTCAGCCAATGGGTCCTGATCCCGAGGAACCTCCCGGCTGGGATCGCTTCACTCCGCCCCCTACATTTCACTCTATAGCGCTTTTCATTACTCTCCCAGTACTAGAAGCGCTATACCTCCCCCCTCCCCAAACCCCCTGGTATCTGGGTTAAATGGAAAAGTGAAAGCCTGGAGGTGGCTTGAGGACTTTCTGGGGCCTCAGCAGGCCAGGAATAGAGACATTCTCTGGGCTGGGAGGCTGACCCAAAGCCTGGGGCGGGACCTGTGTGAACCTGGTGTAATTATATTAGCTGCAGTATTTAGACCCCTTGACCTTGGCTTTCAAAAGCACTTTAAGTGAGGACGGTTTTCATCACCACCTGATTTGGACAGGCCCCCCTAGTGTTTCGGTTTGCTGCACTAAAATCCACCATCATAACTATTTGTCGGACAAGGTTATGTCACTTTAACTTGTAATGTGCCCTGGCCCCTCCCCTTTCTTCCTCTTTTTTCAATTTATTTTGTAGTGAGCCCCTTCTGAGTGACAGTCCCCGTCTGCCCATATTTCATTTAGACAGGCTGGGTGGTCATGATCACACATGTCTGAAAATGCAAGTTAACACACATATTCACAAAAGCACACACACTCTGCCATATAACACATGTATTTGTCCCTACATTTATCTTTTCGATGGAGCAGCTTTATTCATCCTGTCACTGGATCTCTCTCTCAGAGTGCATGCTGGGTAGCCTACTGTTGGATCCATTCCCAGTTGGACATGGTTAAAAAAAAAAAATGAATGATTAACAATCACTTGAAAGCATGAATGTGTAGTGCCTCCCCGTGTAATGCTTCTCTGCATAGTGCATTATCATATCCCAAAGGACCAGAGAGATATAATTAGCGTTGTGTTCCACCTAATTGCTCAGCTCTGGCAAATTAACGTGCCCTTTTTACAACCTTGTGTTTGTGAAATGCTATGCATGCTGTTTGTTTCATGTTTGAATCAACATATTTACACATGGAATTATTAACCACCTCTCTTAATTACATTGTGTTCTGAGCTAGCTAAATGCAGTACAGACATTTGTTTTGTACTGATGAACTCATTTAAGAACAATATATAAATCTCTATGTGGGAGAGAAAGGGCTAAAGTATACAATATGTATAACAGGCTCAAGTAGCTACTCCTTTGCCTGTAGGGAACTTCAAGACGCTCAAAACAATGCTAGCCTTTCTGGTATTGCTAATTGCTTCAGACATTTATACCGAGATATACCGTGGATAGCTGTTTCTTCTGCAATTGTTCACATTTCTTCCTTGAAACTGCTTGGCACCGCACCAATAATAAACACTAAGCTTTTAGCAGTGCGACCGGAATACACTTATTTATATTTATGGCTCCAAAACAATCAATGTGCTTAAAGTTGTTTCCAAGTGCAAACTGGACATGAGATCAAGTGAATTCAAGTTGATTGATCTTGTCTGTCCCAATTAGAAGTCATGTAAGATAAAGAACAATGTTTAAAACTCTCTTTGAGAGAGATATGGCTACAGTATATGTATAACAGGCTAAAAGTAAGAGCTACTCATTCACCTGTATGGAACTGAAAGATCAAATCAAAGATAGCATTTTTGTTAATGCTAATTGCTAGAGTCATTTAGAGAGATATAGAGCTGATATATATATATTTCTACGTGAAACCCCTTCGCACAGCAGCAATAATAAATACTAAGCTTTTAGCAGCGCAACCGGAAGGCCCTTATTTATAGCTCCAATAACATTAACATTAGAAGTTGTGTTAGCTAAATGTTTTTTCCATGTCTTTGAGACAACTCTCTGTAAATCAAGGAACACTTGGCTGTAAACAACTGGACTTGAGATAAAGTGGATCCGTTGCTGATTCTTGTCCCTCTTTGTGTCAAGTTGAGGTTTATTTAATTGCTTTCCATGATGGATGTGTAAGCTGGCATTGTATCCATGAATTAGCCTCTCTTTTTCTCACCCCATGACACCTCCTTTTCAACAAGTATATTCATAAATGACATGTGCTTTATACTGTTTTATGACAACAGTGTTCATTCTGGCATCTCATTTGGTAATATTTACCTATTCATTTAGGCTATGCGGTTTATTTTGCGTCATTGGACATAAATTCCACGTTGAGCTTTCAGCATATTGTAATTCAAATTGTCTAAGAGAAAATACAGGTTCTGCACTCCCTGTTGCAGAGAGTGTGCCTATCAAATCTTAAACAAATACATTTCAATGCACCCTTCAGGTGATCAATGCCTGACAAAGGCAGAATATCCTGCAACATTGGCAACAACTGCTTCCAATGCCAAGCAACCAAAAGAAAATGTACAAACTAACCCAACAAGATTCGATGTTAGCAAGGTGTTTCAAAGAAGAGTGCTGTTTAGAGGAGAGCTGCGGGGTGAGGCCTGTATTTTCAAATTGGTTTGACTTTTCAAGAAAACTGGACCAGCTTTCAGTTTACTTTACTCAAGTGTGCTTGCTGTACTGCGGCTATAAGTATTGCCTTTTTGATGTGTAGGTGTTGTCAATGTCTATTGTAAGTTTAGCTGAAGAGGCACTGTTACCTTTCTATACCAGACTGCTGTCAATCTCCAGCAATCACTTGGGGCGGTAAAAAGTACAGACTCACACCTCAGTAAATAAAGTTGTCATTCAAATTGCAGAATGAACATTACACCTGCTATCAATATCCTCACTTTGCATTATAGGACTTCATGTCACTGTCACAGGTAGGCTATAGCTTGAGAGGAGGAAGATATCATTACATTATATAAGATAACATTAATACACTAATAATGTTTTTGTTAAATCTTAAAAAGAAGATGGTTACCAACTTAGCATTAATCTTGCAATCATCAAGACACAAAGGCACAACCTTTGTTAAGCAATATTTGTCAGATTTTCACTTGGAATGTGGATGAGTTTAACCCATCAATTATGTTAATTCCTGAAATACTTGGAAAAATACTCAAATCCAACACAACACTTGATAGTGCAGTTGGTCAAGCAGTTCAATCACATCCTGAAGAAGAGTTTTGTTTTTTTAACAGCTTGTTGATTAACAGTGAATTAAACTAATTAATTAATGTGTCCATTTATGCATTTTTGACATTATTTATCTTGTTGTTATTTTCTTTGTTTGAAGGAAATACTTAATTCAACTTTCTTCAAGTTGGTATAGTGTTTAATTTAATTGTGTGTGTGTGAAATAAGTTCATCAATAAATATATTTTGTCAATGTTTTCATTGACCGAAAGTTACACTGTATCACACTTTGCTGCATACAAATTCTTCTTCGCCTATTTAGATCATTTCACTTTTTCTGTCTTGACTCAGACACACACCTACGTGTATACACAAGCGTGTCAGGAAAAAGCAAAGAGGGAGATATAACTATCTGTGAGGCAAATGAAAGCTGCGTAGGTTAAACAGCATGAAAACCATGAATGCAGAACACTTCCGGCTAAACTAAATCTCAACAGATATCAAATGTACATGCAACCTGCAGCCCAAATGATGTGAAGAACCCCGGCTAGCTAACTCCCGCACATCAGTATCTCATTTAGCTCATGAGCTCTTTAGGTCATGCCTTGTTTATGGGAATCAATTCCACCCTACCTGACACGCTGGCTTGCATTTCAGTTGTCGTTCTCCCGGTCAGTCGGGCATGTTGGAGCAGTTCCAGCACAAATGAGCCAGGAGGGGTGAATGGACTGTAGAGGCATGCATCAAGGCCCACAGCTATGAGTTATGTTGTGTGTGAGAGAGAGGAATAATTATCAAGTACACACAGCTTCGAGAGGGCAGTGATTTTTTCTGTTTTTTTTTTTCTTCAGCGGGATAAATGTTCTTCTTGAAGCGATCAGAGAGCTCATGATTTATTTAATTCGCCCTGTGGCCCATCTGACGCCCCCCCCACCATCTACAGGGTGTAAACGCAGGAATGGAAACTCATAGTTGTCCACAGAAGACTGGATTTCAGTGTCTCTCTCCCTCCACACTCACTCTACATCAGAGGTATTCAATATTCAAAGAGACCCAGTTACTTGAAAACATATATGTAGTGTAATCAGTCATTTCTTAAGGAATTGTAATCTGTTTTTCCCCATCGATCAAACTAAATCAAAACAATTTACCATTTCAAAGTATGACATTTTTAACACAAACACACACACTTGAATTGAACTTGTATAGAAAACACATATCCACTTTTACCATACACACAGAAACAAGGTCTACATTTAAAGTAAAGAGAAAAAAAAGAATCGTCTGAATTAAAAACAGAGACCGGGCCAGCTTATTTCTGCCAGAGGAGGTGCTAGGCAGACACGGCCAAAATGTTTTTAGGAAGCATACTATCTGTTCTCATTTACTTTTCAAATAAAGTATATTATACGATTGATCTGAAACATGTGGGGCATGAAAATAAAATAAACTATACTGGCAACAGAATCGGATGGAAATAAAACATTCAAAACAACAAGAAAAGGTACCGGAGGTGACAGATGTACAGGGTGTGTTAGTGTGCCTGCGTGGCTTCACTCAGTGTGTTAGCATGTTAGCTCTGCCAGTCTGACATGGTGCTGATGCTGCCAGCAGTGAACAGAAGACACAAACAAAAAAAGTTCAACTCCCCTCGCACCTTTTGCCTCCTTTCAAAACTTTCTCAGCAGCAGAAGCAGAGAGGCTGTCATTGATTGAAATGCACGATGCCACTCTCACTCTTTCTCTTCCTATCAACTCTGTCTCTCTCACCTCTCCTCTGATATCTGCTGATGGATACAAGTATAAATAGAAGACTCTGTGTGAAAATGATAGGTGGTGAGAGGAAAGGGAGAGAAGTGTGTCAGTATTTATAATTCCCAAGTCAAGAGATCTTTATTATGTTTGGAGTTTGTTAACCTTTATTCTTTCTGTTATTTCATTTTAATATTTGTTATGAACCCCAAGCAACAAACACAAGTATTAACTTGCAACCTGTAAACTACGGATGCTCCGATCGATCGGCCGCCAATCGATATCGGCCGATACTCACTCTCTGCCGATCGATCGGTGCTCTCTAAAAATGCCGATCGCGAGAGCCGTTCGCATGACGTAAATGGATGACGTAAAATTGACGTAATGACACTTTTCTCTGTGCACGGCAAAACAAGCTTGCCAAAATGGCTTCACCAGTCTGGCAGTATTTTAAGGTGTCCGAAAATGACAATAAAATAGCGGTATGCAACGTTTGTGAAGCAGAAATCCTGCAGCTCCACCCGCTGTGACAGACCGGGGAGCGAAGCAAAACACAAACTTAGAGTTAGACCTAACACACTTAGCTATTTTATCTACCTCTGGAACTAGCTAAACTAGTTATAAATATATTTTTCACTGTCGGGTCACTCATTACTGGATCAGCGGGCTGCATGAGACAATACTGACAGGCTGCCAGGAGAGAGAGAGAGAGAGAGAGAGAGAGAGGGGGAGAGGGAGAGAGAGGAAAAGAGAGCGCTTCCGCTCACTTCTCCCGTGTCATTATCCAAAGTTAATGTAAACTTGAATAATGTACTTCATTTGAATGTAATAATTATGTTGATTGTTGTTTGTGGAAGCGCCAGTGAATGAGCCCCATTAACTGAGTTTGAAATGGAAATAGAACAGCCTGGCCTCCTTCAAAAAACGACCATATAGGCTGATTGTACATGCCCTTATTACGACCCAGAGGCACGTTTTAAAGTGTATGTTGTTTCTTACACGACCACTAGAGGTGCTCTAGTGGTCGTGTAAGGAACAACATGCTCCCGGCCAAGCGGCAAACTCTGTGGAAGAGCCGGGACGCCAATACGGAAGTGGCACACACTGCAGTTCATATATTGGCCGATAGGGACTGACTGCAGAAAGGAGCAATTTCCATAGACCCCCATGTTAAAATGCCCAACTTTACAGCAGAAAAAGACATGTTTCTACCCATGGATGCAATAAATATTATTATGAATATAGTTCGATTCCACCTTCATGATTATGGATCTGTGAGTGAATTGTTTTCTAACACGACCCTTTTATTTACATTAGGTCTTAAAGTTTTTGCATAAATTAGGGCGTGGTCA
Organism: Notothenia coriiceps; assembly: GCF_000735185.1. Taxonomy (NCBI): domain Eukaryota; kingdom Metazoa; phylum Chordata; class Actinopteri; order Perciformes; family Nototheniidae; genus Notothenia; species Notothenia coriiceps. Next base: position 110,377 of record NW_011342080.1, read on the forward strand.
CATTGAGTGACGGCTCTGTGAAGTGACTGCTGCTGTTAGCTTCTTGTCTCTCTGCTAGCTGCTCCGTGAAGCTACAGGCACTCTGCCTGTTCAGCTCATCCAGGGAACACAACTTGCCCCCGGCCGTGTTTGTTTGTTCTTCATGCTTATATATCGGACTATTGTGACTCGCTCTGCGGTTGAAAGAGACGGTGCACGAATGCGGTTTTGCGGTAAGTGAAATTTGAGTACTTATTTATGTGTTAATGATTTTAATCAGCTACGTAATTAATGTTAAGGCTCGGGTTAGCGTGTAAGCCAGTGGTAGCTACATCGGTGCTAACGATGCTAATAGTAGCCTCCAAGTTAAAATCATAGATGTACAGGACTGTCTCAGAAAATTAGAATATTGTGATAAAGTTCTTTATTTTCTGTAATGCAATTAAAAAAACAAAAATGTCATACATTCTGGATTCATTACAAATCAACTGAAATATTGCAAGCCTTTTATTATTTTAATATTGCTGATTATGGCATACAGCTTAAGAAAACTCAAATATCCTATCCTCTAAATATTAGAATATCATGAAAAAGTATACTAGTAGGGTGTTCAACGAATCACTTGAATCGTCTAATTAACTCGAAACACCTGCAAGGGTTTCCTGAGCCTTGAAAAACACTCAGCTTGGTTCAGTAAACTAAATCACAAGTATGGGGAAGACTGCTGATCTGACTGCTGTCCAGAGGACCGTCATTGACACCCTCCATCAGGAGGGTAAGACACAAAAAGAAATTTCTCAAGAGTGCAGTTTCAAAGCACATCCACAAAAAGTCTGTTGGAAGGGGNGCGAGACACCGCGGAATTCAGCCTGAGCACACACAAAACTCCCAGCCAGGCTGCGGGTGTGTTTCGGGCTGGGTTTCGCTGTGTCTCACTGTCTCGCAGACGGCCACTGGGCTCACAGGGAGGGGGGGGCAGGAGCTCCAACAAGCCGTTTAGGACAGAGAGTGAATACACATACTATACAGAGATGCTGTATGAGAAACTAATGTGAGTTCGGAAAATTGCACAATATAAATGTATTTTAGTATACCTGAACAATGGAATTATGATCAGTAGAAATGGCCATGACATGGGATCTTTAAGGTGTCCGAAAATGACAATAAAATAGCGGTATGCAACGTGTGTAAAGCAGAAATCCTGCAGCTCCACCCACTGTGACGGACCGGTGACCGGAGCAAAACAAAGAGTTAGACCTAACACACTTAGCTAATTTATCTACCTCTGGAACAAGCTAAACTAGTTATAAATATAGTTATTCTTCACTGTCGGCCGGGTCACTCATTACTGGATCAGTGAGCTGCATGAGACGATACTGACAGGCTGTCAGGAGAGAGAGAGGGAGAGAGAGGGAGGGAGGGAGGGAGGGAGGGAGAGAGAGAGGGAGAGAGGAAAAGAGAGCGCTTCCGCTCATTTCTCCCGTGTTATTATCCAAAGTTAATGTAAACTTGAATAATGTACTTCATTTGAATGTAATAATTATGTTGATTGTTGTTTGTGGAAGCGCCAGTGAATGAGCCCCATTAACTGAGTTTTAAACATCACTTTAAATGGAAGATCCCCATCGGCCCTGCCCACTCGATCGGAGATCGGCCGATACTGATTCCGGCGATCGGCCCCAAAATTGGCGATCGGAGCATCCCTAGTATCTGCAGTAAAAAAAGTTCTTGATAGGTATGTGGGAACCTCTTATGCTTGTACTCGGGTAGATACTTTAATTACCTCAAACAAGCTGATGGAAATACAAACTCACTCAATATTGGTTGCCACATTAATTGTTGAATCAACAATTAATGCAAAAATAATCGCGATCAGCTCTCATAATCATGAGATTACAGAGTAATTGCGACAGTCGTAGTGCAGAGGGTTACGAGTTTCTTTGACAGTCAGCCTCAATGTTAGGGCTACAGTTTTATTATCTTGACTCTTTGATTTTGTTGCCATTGAGCTGGGGTGAATTTGATAACTTGAGTAGAGGTTCTACCTTTTCCAGAGACACTTTCCTAAGGCCTCTCTGCTGCCGCCTGGCACTAATGGTCAAGAGTGGCTACTAATACTCTACTGCTGGATATTTAATCACCCAATCAATCTTACCTGTGACAAAGGCTCCTTAGCTACACTTGGCGAGAACATCTCTGCCTGCAATCTCAACCACATTTGCCCCGTCAATGGAACGGGAGAATGGGTGGAGAGGAAAAGAAAGTGGGGAGGTGAGTGAGAGAGAGGGGAGAGGAGATGGGAAGAGCGGAGGAGGAGGAGGGGGTGTTTAATCTACTGATTCAATTCCTGCCAATGCCTGTCACTCTCCCTCTCTGTAAGGGAGGGCAAATGGAGCATGCAGCCCAAAACACCCAGACCAAATCACATTTTCTCTCAACTTCTCAGTCTCTCTCGCTGTATGTCTTGTATCTCTATGTCTATCTCTCGCTCCCTCTCTCACCCTCTCTGTCTTTCTCCCTTCTCACACCAACTCACTGACAGCCTCCCACTCCCGTCAGCCCTGTGAAAATTAAACCTTTAGAATCCAAAACTTATCTGAGGGAATTGGTAAACCGCAGGCTTTGTGTTTGTTGGTCTAGATCACCGTTTAGACACCCAGAACTGATACACACCGGAAAAAAGAGACATCCAAACCCCTGAAGTGAAACTGCAAAAATGATCACTCTATCCATTATTTTACATTAATAATAAATGATAAAAGTGATGGAATTCAGCCAGTCAGACAATTTTTCTAAGAAAAGTAAAATAGGAAATGTCTTGTTATCATGAGGTGCACATACTGTAACAGCACCCTGAAGTAGAATAATACTTTTCAAACCTCAGAAACTAACTGCTCCTGTATAACAAATAGCCACAGAAGAAACCACTGTTTGTCATTTTGACATTTATTTAAGGGGGGGTGAGGCTGGAAAAAAACAAGAAAACCTACAACATGTTCATTTTTAAGCTTTAGAGATGCATGTTGGTACTGTAGGTAGGTTGCACTGTCAACCAATAGCAGAAAGGTGTTGCAATAGAGAGGTGCAGTGACGCGTCCTAAAACCCGGAAGTAAGCTGCGCATGGGTTCCCTCGATTAGATTTATGATTCGAAAATTATAAAAGTAGGGTAGACATGTGGATATTATCCGGTTGAACAAAATGTGCATTTATCCAACAGGTGCGTTTTCCACAGACCTTATTTCGAGCTATTTTCCAAAATCCTATGGAGAAATTGCATTGCTTTTTTGTCTACAGAACCCATGCGCAGCTTACTTCCGGGTTTTAGGATGCGTCACTGCACCACTCTATAACCATTTAAAAACACAACAGACACCTCATCGCTTCCAATAGATGGAACTTAAATTCACTCTGACCATTCACTAAATAGTACTGGTAACTATTATCTCTGCAAAGATTTAACATTTTTAGGCAGCATTGTGCCATGTCATAGTGGAGAGATTTGAACAAGGGCTGATCATAAAAAAGATTTTACAGCCTTGGTTGGAAAATGTACATGATCACACTATGGTACAGCAATTTACAACAAAAACTCTTTACACAAATAGTTCTAAACATAATGCCAAAATGTTCAAATACTCTTTAAAAATGTGAATTTGGTTACCATGGTAAAAGTCCCCCTGACTGCGGTATCACACTCCGTTAATTTACGAACATGCTTGGAATAATAACAGGAGCAAACAGAGCAATGAACGTGCTGAATACATTTGTAAAGAGCTGCTCACCGTCCTCACCACATAGTTAAGATGGATAATGAAATACTGATAAAAAACACTCCTCCCCAAGTTTTTCTGTTGATAGGATGCAATGGGACATTTATTGTACATTGCCACTGGTTTGATGTATAAATTAGACTAGAAGGGTGTGAATAGAATATGTTTGGTGAAATTATACCCTTTTATTATGCTTCTGTATAATTTCCCCCTCGCCCTTCTCTGTCTAATCGTTTACTGATATACAGTGGGGCAAAAATGTATTTAGTCAGCCACCAATTGTGCAAGTTCTCCCACTTAAAAAGATGAGAGGCCTGTAATTTTCATCCTAGGTATACCTCAACTATGAGAGACAAAATGAGAAAAAAAAATATCCAGAAAATCACATTGTCTGATTTTTAAAGAATTTATTTGCAAATGATGGTGGAAAATAAGTATTTGGTCACCTACAAACAAACAAGATTTCTGGCTCTCACAGACCTGTAACTTCTTCTTTAAGAGCCTCCTCTGTCCTCCACTTGTTAACTGTATTAATGGCACCTGTTTGAACTCGTTATCAGTATAAAAGACAAATTATTATTATTAATTATTTTTTTTTTGGTGGTCTAATGGATAGTGAGGTGGGCTGATGATCGGAAGGTTGCGAGTTCAAATCCTGCCTGGAACATCACTTGAGTAAGGCACTTAGCCCTCGGTTAATCCAGGGAGAATGTCCCTCCTGTAATTGGTCATTGTAAATCGGTTTGGAATGAGGCATCTGCTAAATGCCTAAATTGTAAATTATATTCGCGGACGGGGCGGCGGGTCTTATTACGGCGATCTGTACTAACTTCTCTATGTAATAAAAACGACCGACCTTGCTGACTACAACGTGTCGGGGACGTTGCGGGAGGTGGGAGGAGGGAGGCGAGCTGTCCGCCGGGAGTGATCGGCATTATCACGTCCGGCTTTTTTCTTCTGAGTCTGCATTCGGTGTCCTTCTCGTGGTTCTGACCCGACCCCTGTTGTTTACTTGTAAATAAGACACGGGGAAATAGTGGTGGTATGGGTCTCACTCGTCTTGGCGGCCCGTTCCACAAAGTACTCCTAATTAAGCATGACGTATTTTTTTTGGTAGGACGCTGGCTTGACCACCGGTCTGTGGCTGCGGGGAGGGTGATTTATTCGATACGGGTCCCGTCTTTATTGCGACAGGACAGGGGATGTGCGGCCCGAGTGGAGGCTTAACAAGAGGCAGGTGAGCGTGGGGTTTTTGTTTTTGTGGCGAAGGCCTACTTCTTCCTAGTATTTGCGGCCTTCTGTCGTGAGACATGAGAGCAGTGTCTGGGGGGACTTCTCGCTGGTCTATAAGGACGACATCTATATAATGCCCTACACTGTGTTTATGCGCAGAAGTCCACTAACTACACTTGGGTAGCAGGAGCTAGCCGTGCTTGCCGTCGTTCCCGTACCCCGACTCACACGTCGGGGCCTTAACATAACAAAGACTCTATAAAGCAAAAGAACCGGGCAGGAGTTTGAGTCCTAGGCCCCGCTGTAGGAGGTGAAAGGCAAGAGAAGGCCAACACCCCTGCCTTTCTTTTTATAAAGCCTGTATCTTCGGGGGGCGGACTTGAGGCAAAACCATCACCATCGCTACTTTTTTTGAGCCGGAGCCAAGAGAGAGGGATCATCGCTGCGTGCTGTGGAGGGACGGACTATAAGTTTCCATCCGGCTCGCACGGGCCGCCCGTTACTTCATCTTTAATCGATGGGTGTTGAGCGGGCCTGGCTGGCCCCCGCCACTGTCGCTGTAGGGGACCTCGAGACATGGGGGGGGCACTTAGTGAAAGCAGAACTTTTAGGAATGGTTCGTCTGTATCACTTCGTAAAAGGGGAAAAAGCGAAGGATTGTTCTCGCTCCCTTTTTCGCCTACAAGTGGTATAGAGACAACAGACGTGGGACCACGAGTAACCAACACAATACCGCGGGAGATCACCCAGGACTTGTCCACCGCGAGATCCCACTGTTGGAGCCAGCGTGATCGGGAGGGCGGGATAGGGCGGTGGGGTGCTTTTGGGGCGGCGCGGCCGGACCAGGCAGAGTGTTGGGCGGGTTGGTGCGCACGCGCGTACCAGGCTGGTCGGGCCGCGGAGAGTGTAGTGGTCCGACGAGTCAATTGCGCGGCGCGCAGTTGGGACTGACGAAATAACTGTAATGGAAGTAGAGACGGAAGAGAATTATTGAGGAAAGCTGGAGCGCGGAGCCGAAATGTCGGATTCACTTCGTTGTCACCGTTTGTAAAATAAAAAATCTGGAGAACACAACACGAACCACTGAACGGGCGTGACGTCGCGGTTGAGGGCAGCATGTCAAGGCGAAGCAGCTGTGAGGCGAAGGGAGATTTCCGCGCTTGACCTCCTACTTGAATTGTCAGTATGGCTCCGCTTGACCATTCTCTTACACCCTCGCGTGTTTCCAAGCGGGGGGCCTTTGTGGTACCCACGACCTGTAGGACGCCTTAGTGCTAGGTCCCCGACTTCTCTGTGCCCTTGGAGGTCGGGATAGGGGAGCTCCCGCCCTCCCTTAACAGGGCGCGACGGGAGGAGAGAAAAAGGCGCCCGGACACACTGACTTTTCAGACCAGCCCCGGGGCAAAGGGGGCGCGCGACGCGAGACGACGCGGGGCCCGGGTTTTTTTTTTTTTCTTTTCCCCTGAAGAGGAACCGGTAAGCGGGGGGCGGGTGGCGGAGGCACAGAGTCCACCCGGCTGGGGTTTTTCCCATTCTCCCTCGGCGCCGCGGTGACACGAAGGGGACGGGCGGGGGGCGCGCTGGAGCACGAACGGGTCGGCCTCACGCCCCATCGACACTCTATCCAAGGCAGAAAATCGTCACTGTCAACCCCCGCCGGCGACCGAAAGGCTCCCTCCGTTTCGACGCCTCGAAAGTAGGAGGAAGAAGAACCGAGTGTGGGCGGACAACGTACCTCGTCTCGGCCTCGGCTTAGTAGGGAGAGCCTCCTCTGTCTATAGCGGGAACAGGTTGCTGCAGGACGCCGCCCACCGGGCCAGCCCCTCCCAACACGTCCCACAGTCAGGTAAGTCCTGTAGAAGAGGACCAGTAGACAATGTTGGGTAGGTGAGGGGGAGTGTCGCTAGAGACGGACTCCGGATTACCGCCCTAGATACACACATAGGGGCGCCAGTAATCCGTTTACAGACACTAGCGGTACTGAAGGAGGGTGTGGCCAGGCCAGGGAAGGGGTCTTTCAAGGGTGGCAGTACAGGCGGTGTCGTGAGCGAACCATCGCCTAATCGTACCTTCTCTGTAAGTCGCGGGATCTGGCCTGTTTTCGTGCAGGCGAAACATCCGGGGCAAGTCAGTAACCGCCTGACACTGGGGCCAGCGAAAACAGCGTCACACCCCAAGGACGAGCCCCGGTCGGCTGTTGGCGCCAACCTCACCGACGGTGTTCGCCAGGTATGCTCTCACGGTACGCCTTCATTTGGGCTCGAAGAAGGTACAGGAGTTTCAGGTCTTCTCCATCCGAGGGGACCTAACCCCGGAAACACGACTTCCCCGCCAGGAAGAGGTCCTCTGGCTGTGAGCAGGTCGTCGAACCTTTATGCCTCTTCAACGGGACCAGTCGGAGGAAGCGCCGAACCCCGTTCAAGGAAAAGGGAGCATAGATCTGGACCTCCCGAGAGACCGCGAAGTCCGGTCGCCCACAGGTCGGACCTACGTCGCGCACACCGTGCTGCCGGACGTCCAGTACGACTCCGCCCCCTCGCCACCCGAGGCGGAAGCGGCCCTCCGCCGGTGTGAGCCGCGATCGCGCGCACCCTCGGACACCGTCAAAGACGGAGGGTCTTCTTGTTTCTTCTGCAAGTAAGGAAGATTTGGGAGTTTCTGACTCACACGCCCTTTTTCCTTTTTTTCTTCTTATAAGGCTCCCCATTAAAGAAAAGAACGATGGAGTTATGTATCGAGGGGTAGAGGTCCTGTAGGAGGCGCCCACTGCTGGGTACCACTCCAGGTCAACACTCGGTCAACTGTGTCGTGCCCCCGGGGGGGGAGAAGGGGGGGGTTTTTTAAACGCCTGAGGCGGGGCGGGGGGGCGGATGGGGGGTTCCTTTTTTTTTTTTTTTTTTTTGGGGTTTGTAGGGGGGGTAGCCCAGTGCGAGCTGGTCGCGCCCCTGGCCGTGGGGCACCGCCTAGGCGGTGGTTTTTTAAGGGTAGCGGGAGCGAGCGGACCGGCGCTCAGAATGTGGGCCGTACTCCGCCAGGGGCGCGTGGCCGTACGATCGAGAGCCGCATGATCGGCATGGGGGGGTTGTTTTTGCCGCCTCCGAGAAACGCGCCATTTCCCCTCTTTTGTTACCGGGCGTGCGCGTGCACCACACCAGCTATCGGATTTGTTGACCGTATTCTAGACGGGGGGCGGCTCGTCTGCTGCGTCGGGGTGACCACACTCGAAGTCAGGCTATACGAAATAACAAGGGCTCAGGCGTCTCGGCTACGGAGGCTAGTGAGGCAGAGGGAGACACAGCTCCCTGCCTTCGTTGTTCAGTGAGGATGCGATCGGAACCAGACGGCCGGCATCTGGCGCCTGTGGGGTGTGCTCGTGTCCGGGGGCGCGGCACGAATGTGGGGGCAAACTATCTCTCTTTTTATAGGTTGTTGGTATATATGGCATTTTATAGCGGCCAACCCTTCTTTTTGCCGTCCCCATGGGTGAAGACTATAGATAGTTGGGGCCTCGGAGGCGAGGAGTTTATTTCGCTGGTAGGAGGGGGGGGGGCAGGGCGCGTCGTTTTTCAGTCGGCCGCTCGCAGGGCAGGGCTGGGGCGTGGGGTTCGGGGGGGTTGTCAAATCGAAGCATTTAGTCAGACACCTGGCAATTCGATCGATCGATGGACTAGAAAGAGCTCTACACGAGGCTTCGCTCTTCTCCACAAACTTACGCGGACGCAGGCACCGCGTTCGATGAATATCCCAACCACCTAAGGGACTGCGACCGGCAGGTTCTAGTGGTCGGTAGTCCTAACCGCAACTTACCTACGAAGACCACGTATGCGCAACTCCGCGTAAGGGTATCACTCTGTCAGCTGCCTCCACAATAGCTACTCTTGTACCACCCACCAAACATTTACTAATGTACAGAGAATAAATCGTCGTCTTATACTAGGATAGGCACTGTATACCTAGAATTGTTATAGGGCGAATATCCTACGGCATCAGATAGTCGACAAAAAAGTGTACTAAGTCACACCGTCGAAAAGTGCCAGGGGACCACCAGGACTAGGTAACGTCGACCAAGGTAATTTTATGTAAATAAATAGTTTCCCCGCATAGTTCAGGATGCCCCCCCAAAAGGGAAGGTCGCCCCGGTGGGCACGTCTAGTTCCTGGGCAGTGCCCATTCCGCAGGGACTTTACTTCACGTGTAGACTTCAACTCAAAAATGGTTTTTCAATATAAAACCAAAGTATCCTGGGTTTTGCTTTAAGAGGGTTAGGAGAAGACCTAGTAGATTTACGAGAGATCGTTGAGTCTGCCCGGCCTGTATATGACCGAATTCGTCCCCCTGTGCAGGACCGTGGACGTCCTAAACTCGTCAGACCGCCGTATCACACAATGGACGTCACAAAGGGTTGTCTTAAACTAGATAACACACCCGTGGCGTGGCGAGTTTGGCGGGGGGGGGGGGGTTGCAAGAAACGACGAGACACAACGCAACAAATTAACACTTTGTGTGACCTCAACTCCTAGACACCTAAAACA
>NW_011342080.1:119937-151316 GCF_000735185.1 Notothenia coriiceps
TATGTATGTATAGTTAATCTTTACCATTTTAATTTGAAAAGCATCTGAATTGTTTATTATAGTCGACTTAAGCAAATCGTTTACTTAACCAGGATTGATCTCAAACAATTGTCTATATAATATTGTGTATATTTAATCAGTTTTGGTGTTGGTTTGAATGTAAAAACCTACAGTTGTAAGGAGTACTTTGTTTACGTAATTAACTACAGTAGACTAAAATAACTTGTGGTTATGCAGTCGAAAATTAATTTTTTTAAATTTTCCGTTACCTGCGACATACATCTAGTTTGATCGGACCGTTTTCACTACATAGTGCGATGTACTTTACTTTGTTTTAAGTTTTTATTAAACTTATGGTAAATAGTATTATTTGTCATTTATTTTAGGTATCAACGTACCCATCTTTAGACCTTAATTTATTCTACATTTACATTTTTGTAGTATATTCTCAAATGTAACTATAGTCCATTTCACAATGGTTTAGTTGTAACATTTCTCTATTACAAAATTGTATTTATAATGACAATGTTCTCCTGTTGCAAGTTGTCCTTCCTCCTCAGTTACGTTTTGAGTCTATAGAGGAGGGAGATGAATACACTGACGTGTCTCTCCTCCTGTCTCCTGTCTCCTGTGTGTCAAATTGTAACTACCTGATATCCTGTCCTGACGACGACGAGTGACAGACCGACCCGTCCAGTTGTAGAAATGACTAGAAATAGATTGTGTCGAAAGATTTAACACAGTTGTCGAATATAAGTGGTCTACACAAAAATGAGGAGAAGTGTCCACAACCACCAGTCTGAGGACTGTCTTAGACTAAGTCACTGGTTTTCCGGACCTCTTAGAGTGTCTAACTGGACATGTCGGAGACCTAAGTGTAAAGTCATCCGTGATGTACGTTGACCCAGTCTGGTCCGAGGACCCTTTCCTTGACCTCACCCAACCGATAATAGGGGCCGGTGTTCGTCAAAGAGGCTAGAGGAATGCAGAGGTCAGCCAGGTCCCCATCTAAGTGTTAGAGGGTCTCTACTGAGTCCGTCATTTTACCTCAGACGTCTACTTGTCAGGAACTTCCGGCGGCTCCTGTGGGTGCGTCACGTAATGGAGCACGGTCTCTGCGTGTCGTCACGTTCCTCTGGTCCATTGTCCTCTCACGCATGTTTTTGATGAGAGATAAATGGGTGGTCGGCCGCGACCCTCTTCGTAAGTTGAAATTAACTTCTTGTCTCTTGACCTTATCAGTCTGTAGGACAAAGTTGAGTAACTGCGTTTACAACATCTCAGTCCCAACGTTGGATCTTTTATAGAGATCATCCTTCGGCGCTGTGCGGTGTCTATTCAACCATACAAAACTTCCTTTATCCTAAGCCACAAGAAACTGGGAGTCGTTGTTTTCAAGGGGTGGTCTAGTACGCTGGGTTTACAGGGTAAACTTTGTTGGCGTGGACTAATAGACTAGTCATCCAAGTTTGACACGGGTAGGCCCATAGAGATCTCTCCATGTAATTACGTTTCGTTCGTGTGGAACTAATCGTAATTTGTTTAGATAATCTTAACGGCTGAACTTGTAGTTTAGTAGTAATTATAGTATTTGTAATAGTACGGGTCCTTTGCAACTTTAGACACAACTTAGACTTTGTGAATGAGCTGTGCATTGGTCGTTGGTTTACTTGTGTTATACATAAATGGGTGTGCTCTGTTTTGGAGGTCAGACGATTGAACGGATTGAAGTCGGTGACATTTGTGTAAAGCTCCTTCAACTAATTATGTTTCTATGAATTATTATAAGGGAAGTTTCTTCGGTCGAGAGCAGGCGTATGCACGTATCAGAGTTGGGTTGTAACGTTGAGTTACTGTGGCTCTAATTGAGCCAATCGACATCCAATAAAATTCAATAACGCCTAGACTACGTCCGGATCCACTCGGGAAAGCCGTTAGTTTTTTAGTAATATGATATGTGTTAATTATGGATACTTGAAAAGGCTGATGTTTAACCATTTAAAGAAGAGTTATTCATTTTTTTATTCTGGGAATACATACAGTAATGTATCAGTGATTATAACATCTAAATGTTTAAACTGATGATGTAACAGTGAGCTGGTGTTGAGATCATTTCTGGTCTGAGGGCTCCTCCTCTGGTGGCTTCATGTTACAAGTGTTCAGGCTCTGAGGGGTTTTTGTTCAGCTCTACTGATGGTGTGTGTCACAGTGTGTCTCTGGCACAGTAATACACAGCAGAGTCTCCAGGCTGCACGCTCTGTCCGTTCAGAGTCACTGTTTTGCTGGAAGAGTCTAAGTCGATACTGAACTGGCTCTTCAGTGAATCTTTGTAGAATGAAGCTCCGGTGTGTTTCATTCCTATCCACTCCAGTCCTTTCCCTGCAGGCTGTCTGATCCAGGCTGTGTAGTAGCTGCTAAGAGAATAAGAGACCTGACAGGTGATGGTCAGACGTTGACCTGGCTGCACAGTCACAGAGGCTGGCTGTATCAACTGCTCACACTTCACACCTGTGGAGGGAAACATGTTGAATAGTGAGCGAGGTTAATAACAGTGAGCAGTCAGTGTGAGCGTTCTGTCAGTGTCTCTGCCTCAGTGAGACTCACAGGATCCAGCAGCCAGCAGCAGCAGCAGAGCTACAGAGAACATGGTTGGTGTTGAAGGTGACCTGATGGAGCTTCTCTTCTTCTGCTGCAGCTGACAGCATGATATCAAGTCTTTATAGCAGACTGTGAGGAAGTTCACTTTGCATAGAGAGGGACACTGACAGGCTATAAAAGAGGGACGGACTGTCCTGTCTCGAGTTGTCCAAGTGTGGATTCGTCTTATGAACATTTATTTTGGAAAGAAGGTATATTTATTGTTTGAAACTAAACTTAAAATTACAGTTTTGAACATCCCTGTTTTGTTCCCTTTGTCGGCAACCTTAAGCCTTATCGAAGTTATTCTTTCATTCTTCTTCTTTTTTTAATTATTATTATTTAGTAAAACGCTTCACACCTGCCTTACAAAATAACACATGGGAGTTATATGAACCCCTCCATTGACGCAGAAAAACACACGTTGGAAAAAGAGGAAGTCACTAACCACCAAACTCAACCGTTGCTTTCACATTGTGTGTTGGTAAAATGCAGTAGTGGTTTCTCATATTATTTTTGATTACATATCTTTTACTGACCCCTTTTGGTGACAGTAGGAATAATGTGTTTAACATTTTTGTAAAGCCTCTGTGCTTCCTTTAACCAGTGTGTGTATCTAGCACAGTAATACACAGCAGAGTCCCCAGGCTTTAAGCTGGACGGCCGCAGATGCACCATGCTGTTGGTATTATCTCTGGTGAATCCTACACGTCCTTGAACAATGCTTGCATTTATTGTTTTACTTCCATCGTAATAAATTAGACCCCACCACTGCAGTGGAGGGGATGGACTCCATAGTCTGGCCATTCAAAGCTGCAAAATAACCAGAAGGAAAAGAACACAAGTGACAAAAAGACAGGAATAAATGGCAGCGCTTTAAATGCTTCCAATTAAGTTTAAAATTAGGTGTATTGTTTTCGCACCATTTTTAAATAAACAAACATAACACATGACAAATAATATACAGTGAAGGAAGAGGCAAACATCCCACTGGGCTTTATTTGAATCCTCCACCTAAATCAAATGTTCAATGTTATATAAAACACAAAGTTAATATAAAAAAATAATGTGAATTTAGTAGTGATGGCAAACTAGAAAAGATGACATTGCAGCATGAACCTGAGCAACTTACAGGGCAGACAGAGGGCTGTCAGCAGAATCAGTCTGTCCATCTTCTCGAGACTGAAAAGAGAAACGCAGTGACCCAGACGTCAGTGGGGGGGACAGAAGTATACTCTCTGAAAACTCTGGATTTGCAATGGGAGGGGCTAATATTTTGGAATAAGGGAGTATTCAAATACATCTCTTGGATAAAAATGTGTTGCATGTAATTTCAGGCTTTTTAACGACATTGGTTTCTCTGACAAACCGACTCAAAGTCAAAGTCAACTTTAATGTCAATTTTTCTGTGTGTTTGAACAGACAGAGAGATCGAAATAACGTTTCCAACAATCCCGAATACAAAATACAATAATACAAAAAAAATAATACAAAAATACAAATATGTATAAATATGTATATCCTCTATATATACAATTAATTGACACATTTACACATATTCACACAAATTTAGACTCGCCTTCTAGGATAACTTTTGCTTGTGATTTGCAAAAAATATTCAATGAAGTATGAAATTACCATTTTCCCTTGACTGTTTCTGTTTCAACAAGCTCGTCTAGAGTGTAAAAATAATCGGTATAAGGAAGAAGACAAGGTGGACAAACACTCCAAACACAATCAGAAAATACCTCAATCAATCATTTGATATCTAACCAAATCACTTATAAAATGTCCTCCCATCATGCTACTGTGTCAAATGTTACATATTTACTTGAAATAGACAAAAGCTATTTATCATTTCACTGGCACTATTATGCTCATTTTCAGGTTCGTATTTGTATTCTGTGCCTCCACTGTGACATGTTTACAAGCTTTAATGTTCAAAAAGGTCTTTATTTTTGTGGTGTGGGAGGGAAAGTTGGGATTATAGTCTTTGCAGGCCATTTACATGTACAAAAACCTAACACTACAGGAAAGGGAAAACCCCAAAAAGCACTATAGGGCCCCTTTAAAAAAAGGCCAAGCATAATGATGCCGCAACTGATGTGCATATGTTTCACAAAAATATATAAAACTAGCATAGTAAGAGAAAGCAAATGTTATTTTACTCAGCCATTTAAATGTGTCTGTAGTGTAAGAAGCATGTGTTATGTAAAAAGATATGAGAATTGATTTCATAGAATGATCTGGCATTCAGCTCATGTTGTCAGATAATGCTGGTCCTGTTTATGTGCAGCACATACTGGCCCAACCAATTCCCTGTGTGGTTTTGTGTGATGGAATCAGTTAGTTCTTTCTTTCATGGGCCTCTCATTACATTACATTACATTACATGTTACTTTTATCCAAACTTACATACTCAATACTGCGGACAGGGGCGGACTGGGACTAAAAATCAGCCCGGGGCATCTCGACCGGCCCACTTCGGTACCACTAGTAAATTGTCAACAGGGGGGGGTGCTAGTGACTTATCCGACCGGCCCACATCGTCCGACCGGCCCACTTCGGTACCGGCCCATCGGGATTCGTCCCACAGCCTCCCTCTCATTCAATGCAACAGACAACTCCGCTTTATGAGCATTGCGTGTAGATTAAGAACATCTTCTTAAATTGCACAGAACCTTTAATTTTTCCAATGCATATATTGTTATGCAAGAGACTGATGATGTTTGTTCTCATGTGAAAATAAAGTGCTGCAATCATCATGCATGCTGAGATTAATAGTCACCACAGTGAAAAAAATCACTTACCTTTTTTAGATTAATATTATCTTATTTTCCCCTCACATATATAGAAATCACTTAAGCATATTTGCAGGGACATATGATTCCCAATCCTTTTAATAATAGTTTTTTTTTTCATCTCTCTTCCCATCTGTTGTATTCTGATAGCGGTAAAAGCTTTGCACAGACATCAAGTCATGTACTCAAATGTCATGTACTCAAATGCACCAATTGAAAGTACTTATTGGCTGAGATCTCATGATGTTGTTCTATTAAATGTGCCAAGTGCTAGGACTGTCTTAGGGAAGAAAGCTTTTAGTTGTGCAGCTCCACTAACTTGGAACAGTCTGCAAACATGTTTAAAACTGAGCACTATGGTTCCCCTGCATCATTTTAAAAGTCAGCTGGGTGACATGCTGTTTGATACTCCTGGTACCTGTCACTGTAAATAGAGTTTGTAAACTGTACCCTGTACATTATGTTGTATGTCATCCTTATTGTTGTTCTGTTGTTTTTATATTACATGTGTAACTAATGTCCTGCAGGTCACCCTTGAAAAAGAGATTTTTTGATCTCAAGGGGCTTTCACCTGGTTAAATACAGGCTACAAACAAACAAACCACATGAAAGGATTCAAAAAACTGCAACTGCAAACACATGTATTTCCTTTTTTCAAATTATTAAGGATTTAAATGAAAATATGCGGAGAGAAAGTATTTGTTATCAGTGAAAAGTGTAAAAACTGTGTAATATATATATGATTACAGGAGTTGTTGTTCATGGTATTTAGATTATTCTATATGAAAAAGCTTTTGAAACAACAGTAGTGTTTGTATATGAAATTCCATATACGCACAGTTTTAAGCCCATCTTTCTCTTCTCGGCCAAAGCTGCAGAGATAATCCATAAGAGACCTCATCCCGACTCTGGCGTACGCAGATCACTGCTGTTTACGCTTTACACACAGACACATGCTCGCACAGGGAGAAAAGAAAACGACTGGATGATAGAAGGACATAGAATTAATCTTAGGACATTTACAAACACAAGTAGACCAGGGTCTCCACTGAAGCTTTCATCATGAGTATTAAACAAGCCTGCATCTTTCTCAGGGGAGGATCAAGGAGACAAGTAAGATATATTTTTTTTACAGTACAGTTTATGAGTTCATTTCATTTTACTCAGTCTTAAAAGTGTTTTCTCTTTACCAAAAGTATAATCATTGTTCTCTTATTGGTTTATCAGGAATGTATTTCTCACTATCATCTGATCATTTTGTATGAAAGAAATGTTTTGTGAATATGGTTATTCTTTTAAGGGGTCAATTTGAGCTAATGGCACAAGTTTTAACCGAGTCTCGTGTGGAGTAGATTGAGAAGGCAAACTTTTTATCCAGAGCTCAGTTTTTGTGCTTTTTCCATGATGTTAAAAAAATATGTTTACAAAAAAACGTTATAATTTATATACAAATTAGAATATATTTTCACAGATTATAATCTGAATTGTTTACTTTACATACCATTTTTTTTTTTTACAGAAATTTGAATGATGTGCTGATGTAGTAATCCTAAAATTAATATACTTTACATTTGATCTGGGAATCAATTAGAAAGGATACTGTAAGATTAAAAAAAAAATGTTTTCAGAAAGGATTGAACAGATTACATACGTACAAATTAAGTACATAAAGCTTAGTTCATCTATATATAGGACCTGATCGTAAACCCGTGTTTGGAATAACACATGTATATTGTTTGTTCAGAAATAGCAAGTTGATACATAACATTTATACCAGTATACTCCATATATTATATCACATATAAATAATAGTCATAGATCATGTGTAGCTTAAAAAACAAAGAAGCAAATGCATTCTTCTCATACTTTCTTCAATATTACAAAATGATGTCCCTGAAGCTCACACAATATGTTTCACAAGTGAATGAAATGATGTGAGTCTTTAATTATTACATACTGACAATTCATGTGAACAACAATATTACATTTACAAAAAGACCATATGCACCTTTTAAGCAGCTTAAATAAACACCTTAATGTTCAGAGAGGCAGTGAAAATATTAATACAACAAATTTAAAAAAAAAGTGTTCGTCAAAGAGCATAGCTGAGAAATATTGGAATCATTTGCTGTAATGAAATACAAAGTTAAATTATTATAATTTGGGTGGTTGTACTTTAATGAAAGTGGTCAAATAAAATGGGTGAAAGAAATGGTTGCCCATCCTAAAAACACATGTTAAAAAATGATTTTACACGTAAAGATCTGGTCCAATTTAACAGAGTGTGTTCAGATTGCTCTTTCAGTAATTCCAAAAAGGCTTCATTCTTAGTCTGCGATACACATCCGTATATGTATGAACGGAGCTGATAGGTGGGCATGCCTTGACACAATGTAGATATTTGCAGAAATCACAAAAGTTGTCAAATGTGTGGTTAACTACTATTTCAAATACCTTCTAACAACATATCCTACTTCTGTCCATTCTGGTTTTGCAGACAAGGGCTCTTACAAACGATGAGATTGAAGGTAGTTATTTGTTTGCTTTCAGATACACTTGAAACGTGTTGTGTTACATTGTTCTCAATCTAGCAAGTTTCAAATTCTAGTCACAAGCATCTCAATGATGTCTCCCTTTTAGAGTTACGTGAAGCTTTCGTAGAGTTTGATAAAGACAAGGATGGTTTCATATCCTGCAAAGACTTGGGGAACCTGATGAGGACGATGGGGTACATGCCCACTGAAATGGAGCTCATTGAACTCAGTCAGAACATCAACATGAACTGTGAGTAATACAGGAGGGTCTCCCTTGTAAATGAGATCGATGATCTCAAGGGACCAATCTGGCTAAATAAAGGTTTGAAATGAAATGAAATGAATACCCTCCAATGTATGACTGGAAAACAAACACATATGTCAAACTCCATTAGTGCCAATCAAGTTGGTTATTAAAGAACTTATAACATCTGAAACCCATCATTATAACTTAGATATCTCCCTTTTTATTACAAATATAATACAGTTTTGTAGTTTAAACAAGCAAATTCATTATCTGGTATATGGTTTTGAAAATATCTTCAAGACTGATAGACTACAGGAAACGTGTCTTTCACGCTCTCCTTACCAAGGGTCTCCTGGGACGACGAATTACATTTGCATATTTATATTTCGAAAGTAGCCTGACAGAACAGAGGAGCGGAGTACAGATATATAATCTTATACTCGATATCTTACAGTTAGATGTGAACCATGCATAAAGCATTTGCATTTCACTGTGATTTAGAATAAGTCAATCATTTATAACAAAGACGATAAATGTCCAGGAGAAGTGTGCTTGCATGTTTGATCAAAATTATCAAAGTGCAGCAGAGTGAAATGTAATGCATTAAAACAGAGAGTCACTAATTACCAGAGATACAAAAAAAGTATTCACGATGATATTAAAGTGCTTTTCCTCTGTCTGATCGCTGCTCAAAGTAATATTTCATTATTTGTCTTATCCCAGTGGGGGGACATGTGGACTTTGAGGATTTTGTGGAGCTAATGACCCCCAAGCTCGTGGCTGAAACTGCAGGGATGATCGGGTTGAAGGAACTTAAAGACGCATTTCGAGAGGTGAGCTCAGCACACCTATTCTCACTCTTTCTGGTCTTTGGCACCTCATGGTGGATGTAACATGAACATACTGTAACATCTGAAAATCCAGCAAAACGTTTGATTGCAAAGTGAGTCTGAATTGTCCACAAGCTTTGCAATGGTTTGTTTTTCCTTGACCTCGCTCCTGTAGTTTGATTTGGACGGTGACGGTAGTATCACATCTGGGGAGCTGAGACATGCCATGATAAAGTTATTAGGAGAGCAGACCTGCAAAAAAGAAATCGAGGCGGTGGTCAGAGAAGCTGACAACAATGGAGACGGAACAGTGGACTTTGAAGGTTAGTAACAAACACACACAAACACACATGCATGAAAAAAGATGTGTGTATTTCATTTGAAGCAAGATAAATGTAATCAATCATCTTTGGTTGAAATAAATGCTTTTAAGTGTTAAAGAAAAGATGCAGGGCTCTGGTATAAGCTAACTCTGACAACACAATGTCTGCCATGAAGAAATACACTCTTTAATGCCAAAGCTGAACTTAGTGTGTAGCTTTGTGATTTGTTTTAGTTTGAAATACTGTACAAGAATGTAGCTAATCAATATCCCATTGATTGTCTTTACAGAGTTTGTGAAAATGATGTCACAGAAATGAGGACAAGGATGATTCTCGATGATCACGAATAGAAAGAAGTATTTTTATTCAATTCTATGATAACGTACTTCTTATGAATACTTGTATTTATGTTATTGTTGTTTAATTTTCATCTGTGTCATGTGGAGCTCAATTTATTAAAGTATGCAAACAAATGTCGTCGTTGTGTTCAAATGGATGAATAAACAGATGTTAAGGTTTAAGCAGTAGCTCCAAACGGCTACCCACTACTTTTCAGTTTTGCAAATTCTAAAACGTTGTGGTGCCGATTCAGTCAGCTGTTCAAAAAGTAATAAATGAATGATATAAGAAATGTGATGTCTAGCTAAGCATGTCGGTGTAAGCCTATTTCTTTCTAAGGATATCTGTTGTTATTTATCCAAGTTGAGTAGTTGTGGAAAACAATATCCCCTCATCCTACTCCAGCCGGCTGTAGAAAGGGTCTGCAGTGAATTTAATCGGATCCAGAGGACATAATCTGAGGATGTTTAGCGCTGACCTCGCCAAAAGTAAGGGTTACATCTGTCTGATGACACCTGTAGGAAATAATCTCAGCAGGACCGAGAATCCTCTGCCGCCTCGCTCCCATGCTCCTATCCCATCTGCTTTAAGAAGTATTATGTAAATATTAGACATTTTTAGTTACTTCTCACTTTGAGGATTCAGATTAGTTTGACAAAATATAATTGAGCAAAAACATGTCTGGTTGAGCTCCCCAGCATTTCATAAATGGGATATTACCAGCGACAACATTCGTGAGGCTAACACATTAATGTATTGCTCATTATAATCTTGTGATATACAGTATTCCAATATTATGACATAATGACCTTTTTCTCTTTTGGCAGTTTGAGTATATTTTGATGCCAATACATCTCAGTTGTTCTACACTGTTAATGTTATGCATTGAATAAAAAATGTCCCTTAACATTAGTCAGGGGTCATTAGTTTACTCAATAACAGACCGTTTAGACCGACCTTTACAGCTTAACTCAATCTGAATCCATTTGATTTATTTAACAAGCCGATTATTATTCATTTGAACAAATATGGCTATTATTCGGAGTGGCAGATTGCCAACGACGATAAATAACAGATTTATTTCCAACCTCTTTGTTCATTTGGCATCGTTCACAAAACATAATCCCCCTATGGTCGCTAATGCTTTTGCATAACACAAAAGGCCAATACGAACATTGTGGTGAGAGATAAAAGCTATTTCTGTCTTGACAATAATAATGGTCCTAATCTTTTGAGAGCGTCAAGATTGTGGAAAACCCCCACTGAGCGTTATGGAGTCAACATGACATGCAATGGCTGGAAAACAAAACGATATTGGTTCACGTGGTGACCAATATTAAGAATTAAAACATTGTTTGTAGAAGATATACATATGTCAGAAAAGATTTTAAAGCATTGCAGATAAAGATGAGCTTGTTATATTATAATGTGGGGGAGAGTTTTGCTTATTTAATATTATCAAGTATTTTTCTACAAGACAGCCACCCCTTATAGCTAAGCTATTTCAGTTTTTATACAATTAGCTTGAAAGTAAAATCCTACACAGGTCAGAAGCTAAACGTCCCATGTTGTACAAATCACACGTCATGAAACAACATCATACAACCACATATAAACGATCTCTGGAATATAATCTGTCTCTCTGGGCTGGATTAGTTCAGTCTCTGTAATCCTCATCATGGGACCCTCAGATGAGCAGATGGCAGATAAGACAAGATCACCACTCTAATTCTCATCTACTAAGTAACCAAAAAAAGCAATAAGAGCTGAATCTGAATGTGAAAGTTTGATATGTGAGTGTGTTTAAATCAAAACCATATTCACTTTTGGCCATTTCCATGGAGAATGGTGTTATTTTAAACAATCAAAGTATTAAACAGGCTATTTTTCTGTAATAAAAACAATGTGATATCTTAAAACCAATCACGGATATGTTGCATACATACTCTTGTTTTCACACACAGTCCATACTGATTCATTTCATGCATTTATTAGTTATTTGGATTCCAAAATACCTGAATGTCTGCATGACATACAAGCGTAAACCACAGGCACACCACCAACAAAAAAATAGATTTATAATGACATACAAGCATATGTAGAGGTAATAAGAAGAGAAGGAATAACCACAGTGTGTTAATATACGTTTGGCATTCGTGTTGGAAAATAAATAGAAGTATATATGTTTTTCTTGTTTTCACAGTTTTTTGGTTGAACTATAGATAATCATCCCGTGCTAACTCGTGTGTTTGTGTGCATGCGTCCAGGGATCAGGACAGATAGGTTTCACATGCAAATAGCATTCACTAACATATGACGTCAAGAAACAATTTACAACTACACCAGATCTGCTCTTTTTAGATTGGATCTCATTGCACTTGCAGGTGATATCAGCTCCTAGTTTGCAGCAAAACGTTCTAGCATTTAACACTTCCTCACATGATCCATAATAATACGCACATCTTGTTGTAGATCTTAAAACCAACACCACTTGAAAGCATGGTCAATGGCTTGTGTAATTCTTAGGGCAGATACACACAGTGATTCATCGACTGGAATGAGATGCATCACCTACAACTAGCAGCTGGGTAAGGCATCCCTGCCTGATGAGTATCGGTATTTGGCAGCAGCAGCTTCAGAGGTCGGGGTTGAACATGAAGTCCAAAGCTTGTCTCTCTGCTGCAGCCACATTTGGATGCCAGAGGTCCACACTCAAAATGACTCGGGGTCCCGAATCTGGAGACCCTTTACAAATAGACGTAGATGCAACATTAGGTAAATGTGTGACAGAAACGAGTCATGGTTCAACTGTTGAGAACAACTCAAGTAAAAGAGCAACATCTTTAAAGGTCCACTATTATACTGTTTTTCATCAATATCTTATAGGTCTCAGATATAATCAAAACATGTCTCTGAAGTGTTTGGCTCCAAACACCAAACAGATCATTGCAGCATCCCATAATCCCCTCTGTTTCAGCCCTGTTTCCAAAGTGCTGATTCTCTGTCTGTTAGATGCCAAGGCACACAGGGATAGGAGCCCCTCCCCACGCCTCGAGAGATATTTGAGCTACAAAGAACACAATGGTGCTCTAGGAGGACATTCGGGTGATAAGGGGGGTGGGGTTACCTTGGTTGGTGATTGGCTAATGGTTACAAGCCAAAAAAACGTTATGACATCATAAAGTGGCCAAAATCTGATCAGCTCATTTTCATATAAATGGATCAGGACAAAAAGAGAGAGAATCTTTTTTCCTGAAACTTTCAGAATCTCTTTCCACAGAGGGGACACATGTTGATGTAGAAGAGACATGGAAAAGTGAGTTTTGCATCACAGGTGACCTTTAAAACAAAACCAAGGACACTCACATTTTAAATTCACAATCTGCTTATGTAGATCATGCATTACAGTACATGACATTTTAATAGTCATTCACCTGTAATGATAAGTGTACTAATAAAAGCATTCAAAATAATGTTATAGGTGTTTATTTGTTGAAGTGACTCAGGTGGACTAACCCTTGTGGGAGACGGTGTGGAGGAAGGAGTCGTCAACCAGGAGGCAGTGCCCCTCCGACCAGCACTGAGGCTCCCCTCCCACCACCAGCTCACACAGGGAGGGAGTCTGCAGACCTACCAAAGTGACATCTGTTTAAACTTTGGAACACAAAGTATTGTGGTTACAATCAGCTGAAAAGATCACGCACTATTGTCCTCTCTTTGTTCACAATGGAAAGGATTACAGCCAGATGGAACAAACTAACTGTGCTGAGGACAAAATATCCCCTGACCCACAAAGAACCACATTGTGCAAAGCTTGAGTACTTAAAACTAAATGCAGGAAAAAAACCACAATGATTTCTTTTTACTTACCAAGATGACAACGTAGGCGAGTATTAGTGGGTCCGTAGGAACTACCCAACGTGGCTCCGGGCCCTAACAGCCAAAATCCAGCAGATCCTAAAGAGTTGCTGCTGATGAACGTACGCAGAGAGAGAAGAGTCCGGTAGGTGCAAGGACAGGAGCGACAGTTTCCTGCCACAGAAACACCTGCGCTGTATAAAGAAAACACTGCCTGGCCCTGAAAGAGACAATGCCTTATGACTCAGATACACATATACTTGAGAGTAACACAGGATCAATCAATGTATACTCCTATAAATATCAGAGCTTGACCTCTAATAGAGATCAAATGAACGATACTTATCACAAGAAAACTAAAACATACTTTAGTTTTTTGTCTATTGGCTGAATTGAGAATGATTGAACCATCTTTGTTGTGGTTGCAGAATTAGAAAACTAATCCAAAAAGTCTCAGTAGCATACAACTATACTTGCATAGGTTAAGGTCTGGATTCAAATATCAATGTGTGTTTTCTGTACGTGAGAAATTGGACACTTAACCACGTTGTGCTGGTGTCATTTCTGGTGACAGTATTATGGAAGCTTACAATCATTTGTATACATATGATGTTAGTGTTTTTCGCTCGGTACCTTTTCTTGTAGTGGGGCCTGAAAGATTTAAGTTGCGTACCTTTGGTCCCACACAGGTCCAGCCTAGTTTTGAGTCGATGCCCCGCTGGTATACAGCCTTGAATTCAGCCAAGATTGCAGAATAGTTGGCTTCCAAGAGCTCAATGTCATGCCGATGAGCATCTCTTGGGAAGAAAGGAACACTTGGGACATCTGGCAGGAAGAAGAAATTAGGCTTCTGTATAGCAGAGTGATCGTTCAGATGGACCTGAAGCGACAGCAAAAAGGCAATCAATAATTCACAATGTTTCCTTTCTCCGCTGTTTACCCTTCAAACAGAAAGCACTTCCAAATGAGGTGTTATGATGCGTTTACACGAGATTAAACATGCTTTGACAACATGTTCAATTCCATGCGATATAACATTAGATACACACGCACGGATTAAACGTGTACCTGCTCACGGAGGCTCTTATGAATGCGGCCCATGCCCACCCAACTGTAGCGCTTGGCATACTCTTGCAGGGCTGCGTACAGTTTCTTGGCTTCTGCAGATGCCTGAGCTGGGAACAAGGCATGACTCATCACTGGGGTGAGGTATCCTTGTCCCTGCTCCTCATCCTCCTCAGTTTCCATGGAAATAAAGGGAGTAATCTGATCACTTCTCAACAGCTTGGATCGTGCACTACACTTGGTTCCATCACAGCTACCGCCACGGGACATAATAGACCGCCTTGAGCCCGATTTAAGCTTTCCGGCATGTGCGTGACCTGGGATGGGCAGGTCGGACCCCATCCGATAGCAGTGCCACAGGAAGAGGAGCAGCAGAGTCCACAGAAGGCCACTCAGGGAATGGACACCCAGCTCGACATACGGAGGCACGGCCAGCGTGTTCATTGAGTCCATCCTTTAAATGTGTGAGAATCTAATATACTGAAACAGAAACAGACCAAGAGTTTATGGAAATCCTTGTTAAAATGGCAAAGTGCAATGCAATCTTCTCAGACTAAACATCAGTAAAATACAAATTATATATATATATTTTACTGGTCTGGAACCAATTCCTTTGGTCACTCCAGACTTTAAACATCCCAAACTAGTAGCCTTGAAGGTGCTGTTTCCAATAAGTGGTGTTATTTGTAACATAACATAAACAACAGTGTTAAGAGTTCTATACGATATCTTTTGGCTACTGAAATCCTAACAGATCATTATAAGTGTCTCTTTTTGCCAACAAGCTCAGCCTGAAGGTAATGATGGAGTGTCCCAAATTCAAAAAGCCCACTGGCTCATTTATTTTCTGAACTTTAATTATTTTCAGGGTCACAGGAGGCGGAAGCCTATCCCAGCATGCACTTAGTAGAAATTAGTGAAACAGTCATGACATGTTGCCAGTCCATCACGCAGCCACTAACCCTTTTGCTAAATTGTCTCTGACTGCACGGTGTTATGTAAGCTCTGCTCTCGAACCTCTCTGAGCAGACTAGCTGTCGATCTAAAGATTTCACAGCAGGAAATGTTCTGGAGTCAATTTACACTGTTGGTGGCCAGTTCAGATTCAATGTATGTTTCTTTCCTTTAAAATCCCCTAAATGTATTATATCTAACTAAAGTAAATGATAAAACCCGTATTAAATGTCGTTCTTGGTTGCTTATCTGCTTTAGTTCACAAAAGTTGTTCTCATTGCCTCAACTTTTGTCTCACTATGACTTTTTTATTGTGAACATAGTCAATGAAATCCTAAAAGTTGGAACATGTGTCTTTGTCAATTTACTTTCAGCTATAAAAGAATGAATCTAAGCAATATTAACACCACATTGGTAGTAATAAAATTAATTGTATGTCTATTCGAATGTAAAGTGCAGTCAATAAGTGCATTCTGGTCCAATATATATATCGTATATCAGCTACAACTGTTTATTTATAAATGACAATTTCAAAATAAACAGATAACAGAGCAGACCAAGTTATGTTCTGTGAGCATCGCAGACACTGTGTGTGTGTGTGTGTGTGTGTGTGTGTGTGTGTGTGTGTGTGTGTGTGTGTGTGTGTGTGTGTGTGTGTGTGTGTTTTAAGTGGGAGGGCTCTTTCCTCTTAGGCTTTTCCCAACAAATTCGTTTTGTAGTTACGTCAATTGCATTCGATGTGGTGATACTTCCTACAGGAAACACCTATAGGCTACGCATGCTAAAGATGTTTCACTAATTCTGATTTAGGGTCGTTTTTTATGTGCAATCGCTTCAGCATTCATTTTGTTACTTGCTCTGCGCCAGCCCCCACAGCTCAGCTGGTTCATGTATAATGTCCGCATCCCATGTTAGCGCAAACATCCACCCATTACATGAAACCGCGGCACACGAATGTTCGCCATGCAAACCGTGTATGGCACATGCAGGCTTTTAAATGAGCAAACATACACGATGTACCCCCTGCGTGCCGCCTCTCACATCTCTGTCTGATTACCTTGGTGCACCGTGCAGCGCTGTGTCGGACCCACTTCAGCACCGTGCTGGTGGACAGCTCCTCCAGCGCTCACTGACAAAATGTGGATATCTCCCGCGCGCCGCTGCAGTTACCGCGTGCATCCGCTAGGTCGCACCTGAAGCTTCAACACAAATGCCCTCACATCATAGCCGAATGCGTCAACCACACGGCAACCAGCTAGGGGCTTCTCACCAGTACAAACCCCGCCGTGTTCTCGGGGCCTAAAGCAACAGGATACAGTGCAAGAAGAAGAACACTAACGCAGCCTGGAAGACAAAGGTAAGCGGCTGGCAGCTTTACAATGTAGCTGAGACGGTTGTCTGTCTCACAGTGGTGGTGGCTTATGCCAAAAATCGTCCTCCGCACAAAGAGGGCCGGGGGAGGTGCGAGTGATGCTGCCTGGTTTAGCCCCATCATTTTGTCACACACCAGGCTGGCATTTTCACCGAGGAAACGCCTCGAATAACAGCGGAGGTGATTTTTGACAAACTACCATTGACAGGTTAATAATAGAATTAGTTTTATAGTCATCCTGCGGTTGGATTTTGGAATAGCGCATTTTAGGGTATGTTACTGCAGATTTGGATGTGAAAATGCAGGGGGGAGTATGAATATTTAACATTACACCGTGTGATATGTACCTGGCCTTTTTTGTCATTTTCGTTTCTATAACGTATGAATGAGATTGGGTATT
Source organism: Notothenia coriiceps (assembly GCF_000735185.1). Lineage (NCBI taxonomy): Eukaryota > Metazoa > Chordata > Actinopteri > Perciformes > Nototheniidae > Notothenia > Notothenia coriiceps. The sequence continues at coordinate 137,298 of NW_011342080.1, forward strand.
TTTCAGATTGATGGTGCTGGGATTTACAGTTTCACATCCTAGTGATCCTTCAATTCGAGGCATTGTGGCCTGTGTGATGTAAACATATGCCCTGTACCCGAATGGCGAGTGTGTTTTCAGTGATATGACTAGAAATGTGCAGTCCAGTCAGCAATGATTATTTCCCATGCCCCTTGCAGTTATTATATTCTACCAAAAAGCGATTACATCACAGAACAATATGCTGTTATTTTTCTATTAACAATATGACAATCATTTGCGAACCTGCTACAAAACTGCTCTCTTTAACCTTCTCAGGTGATTCAGTTTCATCCGAAGCCATGGGGTTCACACGCTTTGCTGTGATGCTTTCTGTCACCATGATCCACCTAGTTTCAGGTAAGTGTGTAAGTGTGTAAGTGTGTGTGTGTGTGTGTGTGTGTGTGTGTGTGTGTGTGTGTGTGTGTGTGTGTGTGTGTGTGTGTGTGTGTGTGTGTGTGTGTGTGTGTGTGTGTGTGTGTGTGTGTGTGTGTGTGTGTGTGTGTGTGTGTGTGTGTGTGTGTGTGTGTGTGTGTGTGTTCTCTAAGCATGCACCTTTTGATGTTCCTCTGAAATCATTGACTATTGCATTACATCTTCAAAAAAAGCTATATATTATGCTTTGCGTGGATGTAGTAATTGTTCCTGGCTATTTCAGGTATGAGCTTAATGACTCCTGAGCCTGACACCCCACCAACACCCACCCCCGAGTCTTACCCTCTGGGTGACCTGATCCATACTGCCCTGCAGAGTAAGGAATACTTAGGAGAGGCTTCTGCAAGCACAGGTACATTAACATAGGCCTTTACTGCTTTAGAGGCTTAAGGCAACTGTAGCACTACATGGTTGAGTGCTGATTGCAAATGACTCACATTGAATTGAACCTTGGGACTCTGCAGGTACTGCCACCAACCCGACTCAGGCGGTGCCAGGGTTAGGGCAGAGCGAGTCCACAGCGACAGTCATATCCCCGGGGCTGCTCACCACAGCCTTCAGCTCCTCTTCTGCTGCCAGCCAGACAGGATCAAGGACTCCCATGTCCTCGCTGCCCATGGAGGAGGAGACAACCACCACTCTGATCACCACCACCACCATAACCACAATGCACATGCCAGGTACCTGCATAACACTTTGCTTCCCCTATATGTGTTGTTTCATTAAGGCTAGTTACAGCAATGTTAAAAAAAACAATGTAGCTACATTTCCAAATCAAAGCTGCTAAGATTGTTGTTGTGCCGGCATTGTCAGCAAATTCCCACTGACTCTTTGCTTCCCATCACAATTACAATTACTTCTCTGAACACTTTTTTGAGAAAAAGAAAAAAAAGAAGTGGTTGACAGACATGTACTTTAGTGGTTTAAGATCTTAAACACTTAATTCAAAAGTTTAGGATAGCTATGGGGTCAACATAGCTACAATGTAAAGGTACATTTTATAACACAAGTATTCTGTATTGATTTTACATTCTTAGCTTACTAAAACAACATATTTTCGACAATTTCTGTTTGGTAACAACCTGAGTTGAGAACATTTTAAGGGCAGACTTTCTTGTCTGTGCTTTTGGTCTTATTAGAATAATGTGCTTCTACTCTTCAGGATGCCCGCTAAAAAGGATTGAAAAAACACAAAGAGTTGATAGTACATGATGATTGTAGTAAACACTGATCAATGATGAAGATGATGAGGTGCATAGTCTGAAAAACTCCTTTTGCTCCCCTGTCTCTCCTCCATAACCTAAAGCAAGAAAGCAAATTGGCCTACCAGCCTGATCTGCTGTGAGATGACTGAGCCAACACCATCAGTAAAACCTCATACATAGACATGTGCATCTTTGACTTGGCACTGCAAATACACATATATGGTGAAACTACAAAATACAGCATAATGGGATCCACCTTTGCCATTAAATCCAAATAATCCAGGAGCTCTATAGCATGCGAGTGGCCGACTGACTTAAGATAACATGAATTTACTATAAATAAAATGCCCCGTAGCTGTTCCTTTGAATAGAAAATCCTCAACGCTATTTAATGGCTTACGTTACGTCTATATCCGTCAAAAGGGGCAGAATGTTCGGAGATATTCAGATGGCTCAAAAAAAAATGTGATGCATTGAAACCAGTGAGATCTGAAGCGTACAAGGGGGGCTTGGACTCTATTTGGCTATCCTCACTTGATGTATTTCCTATTAGTGTCCTCTCTGTTCACATCTTCACATGAAAAGTTCTGAATCAAGATTGACAATAAAGTCTTACTATGTAATGTTATTGTAACAAACAAATTAGACTTAATCAATGAGCATGAAAACAACTTACTGGCTGAGTAAAGTGCAACCAGATGAAGCCATTAATACTAATATCAGCACTGCTACTGTCCTAATATCATAGGGAGAATTAATTTGACAAATCAGTCAGCCATCATGACAAGAATAATAATAGGAAGGGTGAGGAACATCATCCTTGTCAGAAATGGAGTTAAGTATGACAGCACTACGGCGCTTCCTGTGGTGCTCTCACTGCAGGTGGAGGAGAGCTGTTAGTCATTCTGCTCATGAAATAAAGACACCATTACATTAACGGCTGCAATAGAGGTTTGAGGAAATGCGGGTGGGTCAGCTGGCTAACACCAAGCGGGGAGAGAAATGTCATTTGAAATGAATGATCACTGATGTGTGCGTGTGCGTCCTTATTAATACTGGGATTTGTCATTGTCATAAAACGCTCTCTAGGTACTCTAGTAGCAAGGTAATATCTCAAGCCTGTTAACACCAAATGAAAGTTGAATTAGTTAAAGCTACCGCTGCTTGTCTAAAGGTAAAAATGTAGATTTGTACCTTTAGACAGAGCAATGCTAGCTGTTATCAATGTATTTCCTGCCCTGAAGTATAGGGTCCATCTTCACATATAATTCTCGGCAAGAAAGTGAATCAGCAAATGTTCAACTTTGCCTTAAAGCTTTCTGAAAAAGAAAGTCCAGTGTTTCCTTTTCATCTTAAACATGTGACGAGAGGTGCTGCTTCTAAGTGGCCAGAATCTTCATTTACTCCGACGTGTAACACTGAGTATTGTCAACTTAACTTTTTTTGAATCTGTCATTTTACTGAAAAATCTCAAGTTTGTTTTTCCCTTCTTTGCTGTCACTTTTGTTCTGTGTCCGCCAAATGGACTGAAAAACCCTTTCCTCTCTAGAGGCCATTTGTATTACAAGAGGTGGTCAATCATTTGATCGTATCGAAGCATTGCAACGGTTTCATTCATGCGGGCAATACAATAATTGAATACGTAGACATCCAAAATACCACAGCTTCACCCAAGGCAGTACTCAGCCTACTGGTTTTGAATTACATTTAATTTACCCAATTTAATCGGTGTGCTGTTACCCAGAACTACATGCTGCCACTAAGCGAACATAAGCCAAGTTGTTATGAGGCTTGGATTGTATTTCGCTGTCCTACAGGCCCAACGACGAGGCAGACATTTCCGGCTCCCTACCTCACACAGATAATGTCGCTACATTGGACAAATATGTCTTCTTTTTTTTTATAAGCAGAGCTACTCCACAATATCTAGACAGAATGGACCAGTCTAAAGGCCAAAGGTCTAAAGGCTACTCCACTCGACTTTAGTGGTTTGCTTGTCTTCATTTTCTCTCTTGTGCACTGATTTGCTAAAGCTGAATAATTCAAGACTATATTTTTGTATCATCGGGCTCTGACACTTGTCCAACACACTGAATCGGCCAAAAAGCAAAGGCTGACTAGTGCCAACGCTGCGGGACACACCGCAAAAACTACGTTGCGGTTAGCCGACTCACTTAAAAGCATTTTAGCATCAAAATGGCCCCAGGATTCAGCCATGTGGCTTTTTTCAATAAAGAGAAATTGGTCTGTGTAGTAGGCCTTTCTGGTCATTTCTTTTAAAACCATTTGATCAAACAGTCCTACCATACATGCCCTGCAAGCCCTTTTGTTACAACTTTCATAAAATGTAAAATGGTTCAGAGCAGGACAACAGAAATTCTATCACCAAACTTGCTTTGAGGACATGTTTTCAGCCGGGTTTGAGATTTCCCTGGAGCTCAGTGATGTTTCCTTTTATCCAGTTGGTACTGTGATGATTTGCACAGTAGAGGTGTGTCACTGGCTACCCAGCAGTGCACGTCATCTAATATGATTTCCAACTCTTACCACTAACCTATTTGAAAGAGATCAACAACACGTGTTTTTTCATGCATCTGAGTCAGAGTCAGCTGAGGCCAGAGGCATTATGCTTTGGGCTATCTGTCAATAAATCTGTTTATCCGGCTGTCTGTCACATTCAACCAAATGTCACAGTGCATCCCATTGTTGTGAACACAGCTTCTTGGAAACGCTTCGAGGCCATTTTAATTTTTTTATTTGGCACAAACATCCACTTTACTCAAGGATGATCTGATTAGAATGTGTTGCTCAAAGATCGAGGCCAATGCAACATCACACAACTCGTTTAGTATCAAGTATTCCTTCAATTATGACGATTTCACAAAAAGTGAGAGGCATACAACCAAATTGTCAACTACATTTACACATGCTCACCAAAGTAGACCATAACAAAAATGCTACTAAGTATGCTATTGTTGACTGCGTTTATATATTATAAATGAACCAGTAGATGTATTTAATGCACACCAGAAACAGTGTTAGTCGTTTGAAAATAATAAAGAAAGCAGACAAGCAGAATCTGACCAGTATGGATACAATTATTGTCAGCATTAAGACAGAATTGCTTCCAGGATCAAGGTCTTCCTCTCAGTGTACTTGCATCACCTTACACCTGACAGCAGAAAGAGAGCTATGTGTTACCTGTCTGCACTCTAATGTGAGTGGTATCCCTCTATAATGTACAATTGTTAGCAACGAGCACCAGGTATTGGGCTTCTTTACATATTTGACTATATATCCTTCATGACTTCTTGGTTAATGCAGCACAGATCTTCAGGGGTTTAGGACGCATCTTGGAGAATCAGTTGCCAAACAGTTCACACAGTTCAGTAAAGAGTTGTAACTTCACTCATCATCTTCACATAACTGAAGGCTCAAAGCACTCCCACAAGTCCTCATCCTTATCTTTCTTTCTGTGTAATAGTATTGTCTGCAGAAATGCTTGTGGCAAAGATATAGTAGTGGCATGTATGTGCCATGAAATACATCCAAATGCAACCTAATACAACTTCAATTATCGCAACCAACAAAATAGATACATTTTATTATAATGATAGGGCATATTGGAGTAGTTGTCTGACCTTTCTTCTCTGTATTGGGGTTGTGACAACTTTTAATTGTTTGAATTCAGTTGATTTTATTCCCCAAATGTTCATTAAGCTGACTAGACTTTGCAACATGTACCTCGAGTCAAAACTCCTTTACTGGCTGTGAAAATATCCGTTGGGGAAAAAAAATCAATCTATGATCTGTCACAGCTCAAAAACTTCCAAGAGGTTCATTTTCAATTAAGCTGTTGCTATAAAATCCTTTATGTTTGTTGACATGTCTTACTTTTCTCTTCTCTCGCCCTTTCCCTCTTTTCACAGTACAATGCAATGCGACCTTGTCAGCAATGGAGGATGTTGTCGAGTCACCAGATGCTGCTTCATCATCCTCAACTTTTTCCCCTCTGGAATGCACATACAGCATTACTGTATATCCAGGATATGGAGTGGAAATTCAGGTAATGTGCATTATCTCCTATAAATCAATAATTACTCACCTCTTCAAATATAAAGTCTTTTATCTGATTATGGAAAAGGAACATTTGCAAAGGGCCATAAAAACCTTTAAATTAATCTTTTCATGTGACCTCAGATACCTGTCAAAGATTTTTAAACACTCTGGGTTTTAACATTTCATTCTAATACATGGTGACGGGGTCGGTGGTGTACCTTAACAAAGTGAATTATCTGTAATTGGCTGCATTAATAAAAAGGTTAGCAGTAATCACATGGGAGTGCACTAATTATAACTGTAATAATGTTGCTGCAGCAAAATGGTCATTAAGCTCTACTGTGTAAACGTCTAGCTTATTCCACCATTAAGTGAAATGTAGCTAATTATAGCTAAGACATTGTTACACCCAGATCTAGGGGAACCTAGGCGCAGCTTAAAGTTGCACTCTCCCCACTTTTCCCACTCCCAAGAACATGGACGGCAAGACAGAGAATGTCGTTTTGGTACATTTAATTACCAAATCAGAATCCAAAAATACTTTCACAAAAACATGCTGAAAGTCTTATTACAAATATAACAAAACAGGAGTAACAAAACCACAAACCGAACTAACCTTTAATACAAAAATCTTACCTAACAAATGAGAAACATAAACGTACATGCTTCTTACCTACTCTAACGTAAAACAGGAGAATACGAATAATCCAAAAGAAAAAGGGTTTTGCACTCCTGAAAAAATAAATCGTGTCTACAAAAACACAGTCTCACAGCAGACGAGAAGGACCGGTATACGGTCAAATGTAGGTACACAGCACAACAGGACAGATATCTCAACACGCGCAGAGTTGGGAGTAGAAGTTGAGTCAGAGAGAGCGGCCGAGGAACTGCTGCAGCTATGCTCCCGTCTCCTCAGGAGAACCAATCAGCATGCAGAAGGTAGCTAATTAGCTAACGGGCACCACCTGCTTGCTCGCTCACTCACACACACACACACACACACACACACACATACACACACACACACACGCACACACACAGGAGGGAAAAATACACACACAGGGTCGTAAGAGACATACAGGCCTACACGACTTAAAAGACGGAAACATAATACATCTTATCATCAAATTGTATTAGGACCATTTCAAACAACTCACTTTCTATAAAATGTTTTCATTTGTTCATTTTAAATGTGCATTATTATAAGTTTGATGATGTCATACGTTTGATTAGGCTGTATATTTACGTATGAATTCCCTTGTAATTAACAGGTTACATGTCATTACAGCACTTCTTCTTTTATTCCTCCAGGTGAGGAAGGTAAACCTGTCTAAGAAAGAGTCTCTGACCATCATGGGTCATGGAGGTTCAGGACCGGAGCTGTTAGCCAATGAGACCCTGATGAGGGAGGGTCAGGTGATTCGCAGCACAACCAATCAGGTGTACATACACTATCGCAGCCTCCGACAGTCCAACCACGGCGTGTTCAGCCTCCACTATCAAGGTAAACCGACTGTTCTGCATTCATTATGAAAATAGAAAATGACAGGTCTTTCCTTGGATCTTTTTTCTCTCGTTTGGATGCATATTTCAAAGCAGAAAAGCATGGTAAATATGCCAATGGATATAGACAGAAAAAAATGCACAAACATCCAAGGACTGTTTTTTACATTTTGCTAACTCTTGATTTTTCTAAGTTGTGACATTATCCATAGAGTTTAAAGCTAGCTAATATCTTGATTNCCTCGCTGTTTGAGTCTTTTTTTTTAAAAGTTATTTTTCAACTATCAAATATGCCAATGGATATAGACAGAAAAAAATGCACAAACATCCAAGGACTGTTTTTTACATTTTGCTAACTCTTGATTTTTCTAAGTTGTGACATTATCCATAGAGTTTAAAGCTAGCTAATATCTTGATTCTTCAGTGTGCCCTCAAGCGACACTGAGCTCTTTACTGTGGGTTAAGTTCAATTAGGAGAAACAGATTAAGAATGAATAACAACTTTTAATCAAGAACGAAGAAAGAATCAGAGAAAATGTTCAGTTTCAAAATGAGGACCCATGGTGATAAGGCACGTTTATTTATACAGCACCTTTCAACACAAGGCGATTCAAAGTGCTTTACAAAAATGAAAAACATTAAGAGCATTAAGAAATAGTGAAGATGGATCCTGCTCTCTGCCAAGTCACCTGGGACAATCTGGGAGGAGGAGGAGGAGGAGGAGGGGGAGGGGAAGACAGAATGGCAGCGTAACAGAGATCTCAAGATTAAAAGATAAATCCAGCTGATTATTTCACAGAATATGAAAGGTCAACTGAATGGTCAGAAAAACATGTGAGATTTTTGACAGCATGATAGTCTAGGGGAAAAGAGTAGACATTCACCAGTAGAAGAACACATTGGAAATATGAAGGGAAATATGTCCATTTTGTACCTTTCATTTGAAAATAATAATAACAATAATCTTTATTTGTATAGCACCTTTTATACAATAAGTGCAGTTCAAGGTGTTTCACTTTCACAGAACATTGATATCACACAGCGTACAGTTAGCAGTTAAAAACATAAAAACAATTTTAATTAAATGTACAACGATGACATTTTGCAATAAAAGGAGTATAATTCAAATTCAACAAACAATCAGGTGACAGGTTAAAATGCATTGCAATGCACTGAGAAAGTGCAGCAGAGAGCAGGAATTTGCTTTCTAAAAGGCAAAATTGTACAAATGTGTTTTGAGTTTCTTTTTGAAAGACTTCCACCGAGCTGGCTTCCCTGATGTCTACACGTATTTTTGTTCCATAGCTTTGGGGCATAGTTAATGAAAGCTGCGTCACCAAACCTCTTTTAAAATGAATAATATTTACTTCCTGTTTCATTCACAGCCTTCCTGCTGTCCTGCCCGTTTCCTCAGTCTCCTGAGAAAGGCGGAGTGACAGTGACAGACATCCACCCTGGAGGCCAGGCCCACTTCCACTGTGATCCAGGTTTCCAGGTCCGCGGCCATGAGGTTTCTACTTGTGTCAACACAACACAACCTCACTGGAGCACCTCTGAGCCCCAATGTGTCGGTCAGTTTACTCAGTTTCATACAACACTGAACATGTTACGAACTCAGCATCCGGGGCATCATCCCCAGAGTTGTTGTGTCTCTCATCTGGCAGGTTCTTAATAATAAAGGTCACGTCTGGATTATGAGTCACCTGTTGCGGTAGTCCAGCCCACCTTATTTTTGGAGGCATGTAGATGATTATTGACACCCTCCATCTTTTTTATATATGCTCACATTGTCATTTTTGAGTTCTGGGCTGTCCATGTTGTTATTTATGATCTTTTTTAGTCAAAACCCACAAGATGTGTTGCATGTCTGTCCGTCCTGAGAGGGATCCCTTCTTTGTTGCTCTCCCTGATATTGTTTTCCCCGTCAATTGTGGGGGTGTCATTGGGAGATTGTCCTTGCCTGAGACGAACGTGTAATTTGTGATATTCGGCTTTATAAATAACCTTTGATTGATTGATTGATTGGTTGTTAAAGTGTCGAATTTTGGAGAGTGATTTGTGGGATGTTATTGTCCTCAGCTGTGTCATGTGGAGGGTGGATTCGTAATGCAACAGTCGGCCGGATTCTGTCTCCAACCCCTCCGTCTGTCAGCAACCACAGCAATGGAAATAACCTGAGCTGCCACTGGCTGATCGAAGCCAAAGAGGGGCACAGACTCCACCTGCACTTCGAGAGGATCGCGCTGGATGAAGACGATGATAAGTAAGTTTGTGTTTCCACTACTTTGAAAGAATACTCTGGTTTTAGGGTACGTACTGTATACAACTATTGATTTAAAATAAAGTTATTTTTGATCAGAATCAGAAGCAGGTTTATCACCAGGTAGGTTGACACGTTTATGAGGAATTTGACTTGGTGTTACATAAGTAAAACAAAAATTCAAAACACAGATAGAAACTATTTTAAGAAAACTATAATAACAAAAACAATATTTAAAAGTATAGTCAAATATAGCAGTATTTACATTGAAATGGAATTGGAATAAAATATGTGCAGTAATTAAAAAACAAGATATTGTGTACATTGATGTGCTTCAATCTGCTCACTGAGCACATTGATGCGACACACTGATTATAACGCTTCCCTCTCTTCTTCAGCCTGACATTAGGTGTGTTTATGGTGTGTTCCCCTCAGGTTAATAGTGCGCAGTGGAAACAGTTCCCTGTCTACACCGCTGTTTGACTCAGACCTGGATGATGTCCCGGAGCGTGGGCTGCTGAGTGAGAGCTCCACGCTGTACCTGGAGCTCACCGCCGACTCTTCCTCCATCCCTCTGCTGCTGGCGCTGCGATACGAGGGTGAGCAGAGAGAAAACACCAAGGCAGTGTGTCCTCCTAACCTCCTTAATGTATGATATGTATCAGTATTCTACCTGATAAACAAGTAAGACTCTGCGGTTTAGCCCTCCCCTGACTTTAAATGTCAATCATAAGGACATGAACTGAAATTCATCACCCAGACCTTACTCCTAAGTCTAACAAAGGTTATGGGTGAAAATACATCATTATGGAAACTGTTGCAAGTGCTGACAAGGGATATAAACTAAAATACATCATTATGGAAACTGTTGCATTTGGTTTTACCATGTAAGGTAACATATAAAGTTTTCACCCATAATGATGTATTTTAGTTTATATCCCTTGTCAGCACTTGCAACAGTTNGGGCTCAGGCTCTGAGCTGAGGAAATCCTCAGGATTGAGTGAAGGTGTGCGTGCAATATACCGGCGGGCCAGATCTAATAGTAATTAAGAATTATCCTGCGGGCCGAAATTAAATCCACCTAATGGCTCTATCTACAGATTCATTTCTAATGGCTCTATCTGTAGACTCATTTCTAATGGCTCTATCTGCAGAGTCATTTCTAATGGCTCTATCTACAGATTCATTTCTAATGGCTCTATCTGCAGAGTCATTTCTAATGGCTCTATCTACAGAATCATTTCTCATGACTCTGCAGATTATCGATCCTCGGTCCTCCGGCACAAATAAGGCCTCTGGGACGCTACTCAAGATGGCGCAGACAAATCAACTTCCGGTGAGACAGAGGAGCGAGGACATGAAAAATAATAGAAGTGAAACGCCCCCACTGTTTGGGCTCAGGCTCTGAGCTGAGGAGACCCTCAGGTGGAGTGAAGGTATGCGTGCAATATATCGGCAGGCCAGATCTAATAGTAATTAAGAATTATCCTGCGGGCCGAAATCAAATCCACCACGGGCCTGATTTGGCCCCCGGGCCTTGAGTTTGACACATGTGCTTTAAGTGGACGTTTTTAAGGGGCAACAATATGTTTTGCTGCTGCCACCGTCCACAGCTTTTCTTCTGTGCTGATACTCTTGTCTGTTTCTCCAAACGTGCTAATGGCCATCTACTGTAGGTAATACACTCACTATAGGTAATTATCTCATACTACCCTACTTAAAATAATCCACACTATTCCTTTAATGAGTTAAAGTACAGTATCTCCCACTTCTTGTCTCACCTTTGACACACGTAGGAGGACTGCTGCTCCAGGAGAGGTCCCACTGGCAGGTAATGATGTCCGATCCGCTGATGTCGTACCCCGGCTGGCACTGATAGGTCAGCACACTTCCTCTCACGGGGGACGAGTGGGACGAGCTGATCCAGCCAAAGTCGATTTGAGGGAGAGTCGGGCAGGTGTCGTTTGGCTCAACCTCTGCAGGACACAGACACAGAGCAAAAAGGAAAGGCATTCGAACCCTCAGGATCTTCAGAACACCCTCTTATCTCACTGTTACAATGAGCAATGAACCAAGTGTCTTTAGGATTGTACTTACCATGATAATGAATGAGGAATCCCTGACTCAGGATGAAACTGGAATCATCAGGGTCGCTCTGAAACTGGATGGTGACCTCTGACCCCCTGGACGAGACCTGGAAACGCTCCTTTGATCCCAGGTATTGTCCGATCACATGGGACGTCAGGTCATGCCCGTCAAACACGGTCAGCACATCAGTCTGGCGGATATTTAAACTTTAGGAAGAAAGACAAGAATGAAAAGGGGAATTAGGTTTCAATGATTAGATATTGTGATATCTACCTTTCTTTTTCAGGTGGAAATAACATATAGGCACTAAAGACATTCAGTATAATCTATGTGCAATCTGGTAAAAGGTACTATGGTGCATTTTAGGCTTAGTGAGTATATCAATTCAGCAAAATTATGTAATGTAAAGGGATTATGTGATGACATATGTGTACAGATTTGTTGCAACATAACATTTAATCTATTTAGATACACATTCAAAGGCACAACAATCAAACGTGGTTGGTAACTTATTAATTGCCAATAACTACAAGTATCAAAACTCACATCTGGACATCCAGTTCAATGCGTTTCTCCTCGTTGCCATGGATCTGCCATACACAGTCCAGCCCTTTGGAGTAGCTCTGTGGCCAATCAGGAGACAGGATGGTGCCGGCCGGCTCCGTCAGCTCCCCTCCGCAAAGAGCTGCAGAGGAGAGGAGAGAATGATGAAAGGGCTGATGAAATAACTACAGAAGCCGGAAAAAGAAGAGCAACTGGAAACAAATAAGTTATTAATGAAGAGAGAGAAAATAAGTAAGAGAAAAATGATCAAGGAGACATGATAGAGACTGTGCTGAAGAGTATAGGGTATCATAAGGACGGCTTGTGTAAACTTGTATCAGCTACACATTGTGTTGATCTATGGTGTTATCTGTGTTAACTATTCTGCGGCTAAGGCTGTCCAATGAAAGAATATGATCATTTTGACACCATTGCCTTGTTACTTTGAGAAACCTGTCCTTGCAGAAATAAAACAAAAACAGCTAGGTAGTTGTTTCAGTTGGGAGATGGCACCTCTAAGGTGCAAATAACATCGATAGGAGCCAAATACAGCGCTTCTATTTCCATTCAGGCTCTTTTTCGTTTTTTTGTTGAGAGGATGCAGCTGAATTCATTGGAAGGTCTTTCTCTCATATGAAGCACTCCTTAAAACTGAGGTAGTGAGAAAACTGAGAGAATGTGAACACACAAGTGGCCATCAGTTGTGGGGTAAGGTTTGTTTACAGCAACATGAGATGGAATAAAACAGGGCGTGAAAGTTTCGCACACACACTTTCTTGGGATCATGACCAAAACATATTATATGGGAGCATAACAGTCGGGCAGATATGAGCAGAATACAATATTAACAATCAGATAGGAACGCAACAGCTGATGCCTCATTTTGAAACAGCTTCCGCTCTGAGAGAACTGAATGAGTTACAAGCAGAAACGCTGCACAACATATGGCTTTCTGAATGTATTTCACTTAGTTCAACTCTAGCACCTGTTGGAGTGTCTCTGCCAGTTTTATTTACGATCTCTCACTTGCTCTCACTTTTCACAGCATGACAGCAGTTCAGCAGATGACACAGTCAGCGTGGCTGCAGCTACAACATCTTGATGCTTCAATCACCCACTCAACTATTTGAATATAAATGAATCAAATTACTTTCTCACTTTATGCTCAAACTTAGAAAAGTTTTGGAATTAAGGACAAGCAAAATATTTAGATTTAGTTAAAGGGGCCCTATTATTTAAATGTTCTGGTTTCAAAATGTATGTTGTGCGTCTACTGTGACATGTTTACATGCCTTAACGTTCAAAAAGCTCTTTATTTTTCTCATACTGCCTGTGCTGCAGCAACTCTTTTCACCCTCTGTCTGAAACCAGAGTCAAGTCTGCTCTGATTGGCTGACCGTTAGCTGGCCGGCTCTGTTGTGATTGGTTAACCCCTTGGAGATGTCCCGCCCCTTAGACTTTCACGAACAATGTGTTAGAGCACTAGCCAATAGAAGAACGAGTGTTACATAGTGATGTCACTATGTTGCTAAAGTAAATAAATGGGGCTAACTGAGGCAGTTTGGGCAGGAAGGGAGTGTGTGGGAGAGAAACTCCCTCTCACGAGAACTTTGGGGTTTGAGCCTTTGCAGACCATTTACATGCACTAAAATCTATATAACACACTAGAGGAAAGGGCAAACCCCAAGAAACACAAAAGGGGCCTCATTAAATCAAGTAGCCCATTTACTTATTGAAAACACAACCGTGTTCTGAATCTTACCTTTGCACACAGGCTCGCTGTCATTCCAGTGGGGATTGCTGGGGTCGACACACTCAATGGTCCCTGAACCTTGCTCCATCACAAAGCCTGGAGAGCAGGTGAAGGCAACAGTGGTGCCCAGCTGATATGTGATGTCACTGCTGCT
>NW_011342080.1:151356-151633 GCF_000735185.1 Notothenia coriiceps
GAGGATCGATAATCTGCAGAGTCATGAGAAATGATTCTGTAGATAGAGCCATTAGAAATGACTCTGTAGATAGAGCCATTAGAAATGACTCTGTAGATAGAGCCATTAGAAATGACTCTGTAGATAGAGCCATTAGAAATGACTCTACAGATAGAGCCATTAGAAATGACTCTACAGATAGAGCCATTAGAAATGACTCTGCAGATAGAGCCATTAGAAATGACCCTGTAGATAGAGCCATTAGAAATGAGTCTACAGATAGAGCCATTAGAAATGA
>NW_011342080.1:151652-156337 GCF_000735185.1 Notothenia coriiceps
CAGCAGTGACATCACATATCAGCTGGGCACCACTGTTGCCTTCACCTGCTCTCCAGGCTTTGTGATGGAGCAAGGTTCAGGGACCATTGAGTGTGTCGACCCCAGCAATCCCCACTGGAATGACAGCGAGCCTGTGTGCAAAGGTAAGATTCAGAACACGGTTGTGTTTTCAATAAGTAAATGAAAACAGATGTCTTTTGTTTCTGGGCTACTTGATTTAACGAGGCCCCTTTTGTGCTTCTTGGGGTTTCCCCTTTCCTCTAGTGTGTTATATAGATTTTAGTGCATGTAAATGGTCTGCAAAGGCNTTTTTCTTTGAGGGAAATTGTTTTGTTGAAGCTGTTGTTGGCCTGTGGAAAAGCTGCGGATAGAGCCATAAGAAATGAATGCAACTGATTATTTAATGTTTGATGTTGTTTTTATAGGCAATAATTTAAGCTTTGTTAGTTCCAGGTTTAATCTGTGCAATAAGTTCATTTCAATACGTGTTACAATAAACATTGAACCAGTCCGGCCCTCGACTAGTAACCATTTTTCTTATTTTGGCCCACTGTGTATTTGAGTTTGACACCCCCGACTTAAAGAATTAAGCAGTCATACACGAGAGGCCGTTCTTGAACGTCCTCTCCAGTATAGGCGTACCAATAATGATGTTCTAGAACGGCCTCAAGTGTATGATTGCGATTCTATTACACAAACTATCATTGTAATCAACAATATCGTAAAATAATTTCATAATGACGGCTAATTTGCTCCCAAACAGTAGTTCCTAGAAAGTAGTTCCCATGGTAACGATAGCCGATCAAACACTCCTACTACCTACTATATAATTATAATAAATAATAAATTATTAACCAATTTATTGAAAACAATTTATTGAAAAACATTCTTGAATTAGGCTATTTAAATATCTGAGTAATCACTGTGTGTGATTAGCGGAACAAATCAAATCAGGCTGTCCATGGTGCTGAAACATTTTGGGTTCAGAATGTTTTTTCTTCAATGGAGTAAATGGCTTTGTCCATAGAATACGTGACTATGGTTACACTTTTAAAATCTCTCCAGGGACTACAGATGAAAAAATATCCTCTTGGCTAACTCTGGTATCTGTAAGATTAGGTGAATAGATAGAGTGAACAGTTTGCTGTGGTGGTTTCAGTTTTTCTATTTGTCATAACACATCCAGGTTTCTCACTTTGGTAGAAATCATTCAATGCATTCATCTCCCATGTTGCTATGCTCCTCTGTCCGTTACATATAACTAAATGTCCCACTCTGTCCCCCACAGTCCAGCAGTGTCCCGACCCAGGAGAGGTGGTAAACGGAGCGCGCTCAGTGCGACCCGAGGCAGGTTTCGCAGTGGGGACAGTCGTTCGTTTCTCTTGTAACCAGGGTTACCAGCTGGAGGGTCCAAGCCAGATCTCCTGCCACGGACGAGACACCGGTACCCCCAAGTGGAGCGACCGCAGCCCCAAGTGTGTCTGTGAGTCCCTTTTCTTTACTTCTTATGTTTATGACGCTTATAGCTGCTAAATAACTGCAAAAACATGACTATGGTTTGTTGTTTGTGCTTGAACAGTAAAATATGACCCCTGCCCAAACCCTGGCGTCCCTGACAATGGTTACCAAACCTTGTACAAGCACAACTACCAGGCTGGAGAGACTCTGCGTTTCTTCTGTTATGAAGGATACGAACTCATCGGCGAGGTCATTATCAGCTGCGTACCCGGCCACCCCTCTCAGTGGAACAGCCCGCCGCCATTCTGCAAAGGTAAAGGTTGAGATTGTGTTTGGAGGTTGTTGGAGGAACCGACGAGGAACTGAACAATGCTTCTCATTCTCTGGTCCAGATATGAATTAGTGAGGTTATGTTTTTAATATTAGCTGTCTTTGGCAATGTTTAAGCTCAAGGTTTGTTCAAAAGTATGCTTTATGCTCTTGCCTCTTAAGACGGAATCGATCTGAATACAAATACTGTGTGTTAATGAGATCCTTGAGGACTTCCCTATAAAATGTATTTGACTTCTCTTTCTCTTTCCTTCCTCTCACACAGTGGCATATGAGGAGCTTTTGGATGATCATAAATTAGAAGGTGATTTGTCTTCTCCTATTATGTGTTCTTTATTAATCATACTTAAAGCTGTTACATTTAGAATACAAATCCCTTATTTAGCCGCCCTCACGTGCTATTAAAAACCACATTATAATAGAGGCTGCTATGTAAAGTAACCATTGTTTGTATTGTGTACACTGGGACAGTGTAATTCTCCTTTAAATTAATATAGTGTATCATCTTGTCATTTTTGACTAGCAGAATTAGGCTCTTATATGAGCGACCAAATCCTCTTGCTGCGATTTTTCAATCAGTTTGTCACTCGCACAAACACACAACATGACACATCAAACCTTTAGAGCATTAAATAACATTTTATATAACAATGGACATCAGAAAATCGATATTTCTCTGAAGCATCTATCGCAGTTCCCCAATTTAGAAAATGAAAGTGATGTGTGAGTGTTAATTGGTGCTCCAAAACTAAGAGTTGCTTCAGATTTAGCAGTCTCTTTTTAATGTTTTATATCGTATGAACTTGTCCAAAGCAATAGTGCATTGTGAGCAGTAACACCCCACGGTTAGTGAACATTTTTTATTTTGTGGTGACTATTCCACAGTGTCCCAGTCTTTCGAGCCGTCCCATCAGATCCTGAGTGAGAACATCGCTTTGGCAATAATTCTGCCAATAATCCTGGTCATCCTGCTGATTGGAGGAATTTACATGTACTATACGAAGTAAGTACTCTAGCTTGTATTTATTCCTTGATCAATTTGTAACACCGCTTTTACACTGGAAAAAATGCTGCTCCAAAAACAAGTTAAACAATAATGAAAACAAGCTGTTTTCACTTGAAATAAGTAAAACAATCTGCCAATAGAACAAGTGAAAATGTGCTTGGTAAGATTTCTTGAAATAAGAAGGGATATCTAGATGAATCAGATCTTGTAATTAGCTGGGAAAACTTATTTTGAACTATTTTTGACCAGAATCAGGAAATGTTGTGTTACAATATAAGCCGCAAATGCTCAAAAGTTGGTGATCTTCCAATAAATATGTAAAAAAATATGTTTCATCTGAGATACGACTCGAAATAAGATTATTTGATTTAACAAGATGATGCATTGTCTAAAAACAAGACCCGATATCTCACTGCATTGTTACTTCTGACGTTACTGTGTTTTATATCAGGTGTAAAGACATATTCTGACTACGGTAGATATTAGACAAATATACCGTAATTTTCGGACTATAAGCCGCGCCTTTTCCCCTATTTTTCGACGCTGCGGTTTATATAACGGTGCGGCTAATCGCGCGGCTTATAGTCCGAAAATTACGGTATATTTGTCTAATATCTACCGTNCAAATATTTACATTCACTTTCTGAGTGTGTGTGTGTGTGTGTGTGTGTGTGTGTGTGTGTGTGTGTGTGTGTGTTACACAGAGAGAAAATGACTGAGTTGATCAAACTTTTCTCATGATTGAAATGAAAGTATTTTTCCCTTTAACTGTAACACTTTGTATAATGTACAACTGTTATAATGAAAGAAAAACATTCACATTCACTGTGTATGCTCTTTTGATAGTAACAAATAAAGTATTGCCAAGTTCTCTGATGTTTTGGCCTCATAATAATGTAACTTAATAAATAGATACATTTCAACAACACCCTTTTACACTTAACCTATGCCTCCCACATTGCTATTTGTTCCCTTTGTTATCCATTACTTACCCTTCATAAGGCACCAGTCCTAGTGATACAGACAGTTGGACCGTGAAGTAGGACCCACATTTGGCAAATCACCACATCAGTGCAACAAATCAAGAATAAAGCACTTCCACAAACTGATAAACCAGAGATACAGTGATGGTAAAATGTAAAAAAGTTAGAAAATAATGATAAAAGGGGAGTGAGGCCTTACAATCCTCAGACATTTCTCGTCCAAAATAATTGAATCTCCCTGTGGTGTTCAACTCTCACCGAGACGTTTTCTCCTCTAAATTGATACTTCATACTCCCGCGTGTCCTGTGGGAGTAAGAAATCAATCAGTAAAACAATTATTTAAGAATCTATTTTAGTTGGAATGTAGTCAAATGTGAGTAACAAAGTTGATAAGGCCAGAAAACATGTCAAGCATCAGCCTTATACTTACACCTGCCTCATAAAGAGGGTTGTTGAAGTCGGACTCGACCGTAATGGGACTGTAGGAGTGTGTGTGAGAGAGAGACTTCCAGAAGAGCGGCTTCCACTCTAGTCTGCAGATGCTGGGAGGGGAACAAATACACTTACATTGAGAAAAGTTTATACATAAAGTGAGCTGAAGAAAAGTCCACTACAAAAACTCGAAATCTTGCCAAGTACCGTAATTTTCGGACTATAAGCCGCACCCGAATATAAGCCGCAGCAGCGGCATACCACTCTCGGTTCCATTTTTACTTTTGCGCGCTACCTGTCTCACTCTTTTCCGGCCTCCAGCTTTTCCTGCTGGAACCCGCCGCTTAGGCCTGTCACGATAAATAATTTTGTTGGACGATAAATGTTCCTGGAAATTATTGCGATAAACGATAATATTGTCGGCACCATTGTAAGACCATTTTAGACCACTGACATAATGATAATATATCATAAT
>NW_011342080.1:156377-167163 GCF_000735185.1 Notothenia coriiceps
TGACTTCGCATACACCCCTCTGACACTCATTCTGTATCACACACACACACACACACACACACACACACACACACACACACACACACACACACACACACACTCAGAAAGTGAATGTAAATATTTGACTTAATATTGATTGAGGTTAATATATATACTAAACTATATATATATAAGCCTCTAATATACACTTACATGGTGGTGGGAGGTTATATATTTTCATTATATATTTAATGAAAATTCAGTGCCAAAATATAATGTTAAATAATTTAATGTCTCTAAGTGTTTCATCTGTTGTTGCAATACTGTTTACAAAAGCAGTTTATTTTATTCTTCGCTGTTTCTGGAGTGCACCGTCACCCAGTGTCACATGACATGTAAGACTAGGTGAGGACATGAATGTCATTATGCTTAGAGCATGCACTGATTGTAAATGATATTGCTTCTGCTCAAATCTTGCCATTATCATTATAGTTATCGACAGTTATCTTTGTTATCAGATTTGATGTTGTATGCACTATGTTGATGAAAAATTACAAACTTGGCTGCTTGCTGTGATGCATTATGTATTTATTTACAACTGATTGTTTGAACAGTGAATGTTTTCTCATTCACTGTGCCAAATGGAGGATCCTGGAGACTGTTGCTTTGTAGATTTAATTATTCTCTTTTCATCAGTAGCATTTCTTTGCTTCATATATGAATACACTCTTTTGAAGGCGGTAAATTATTTGCTGAAATGGAAATAAAGTCTCTGTTGAATGGTGTAAAACGTGTGAGAAATTGGCTTTTATTGGTCACTGCTATACCAATCTGTGCATGCAAAGAACATGCACCATACTGATACATCAAATCCAAAACATATCGGAGAGTGGGAAAGTTATTTTGTTTTAGAGATCATTTTGAACTTGTATGGCCTTTTTCTCATAGCTAAAAGGCTAAGGGCTAGTAAATAATAATTAAGAAAATACATATCTGTATTATTCCCACTGAAGAATGTGGAGCTGTGTTCTCTACAAGGGAAGGGTCGAGTTATCCAGATATTTTATACTATATTTAGAAATAAATACTCTGTTATAAATACATTTTTTGGTTGTTGTTTTTTACTTAAATAAAAATACTAAAGAATGATCAAAGAAATGAATTATAGTTGAGTAAAACAAATGCAAATGTTTAACTCTAAAATGTAGTGGAGTAACATAATCATGTTGTGGAAAAACTAAGGTAATCGTTTTCTTTTGGTTCAGTTTGACTACATTGTTTTGAAAGTCTTTACCGGAAGTTGTAGAATGTTCTCATGTCTGCATTGACGCTAACTTTATAAATGTATTATTCCATTATGACCACTAGAGGGCGGTAAACACGGATGACTATACTTTCAAGCAACTGTCATTCCGCTTGACACTAAATCCTCAAGGCAAGAATAGACTAATCACCACATTAGAAAAGTATTGAAAATTTTAATTGTTGTTGTTTGCAATAATAACAGTATAACATTTGTTTTTTATTATTTAGAAAAAAGGATTATAGGGATATTAGTCTGCGTTAGCCATAGCTGTAGTTCCGCCCTGTGACCACGGGAGGGAAGTATCGACTAGTGATTATAAATACACTACACTCTTCATGGAACAGTCACTAACGAGCGAATGATACATGTTGTTGTTTTATATCTGGTATATAATTTAGATTGCATACTTTGAGGAACCTATGACCCAAGTTGTTCATTGCACAACTACACTGTAGCTATGTATTATGACATGTGAACCTTTGAACCTTCCCAGTTTATCACAATTTCCAAGTGGTGGCGCTAAATCACGTGACACGTTGTTTACCTCACACAAAGGTGCAGTAGAAGAAGAACAGCGGAACAAGAAGATGTGCGAGTTTCGTTTCCGAGTGACCTAGTTAGCTTCTGCTATTAGCATCAGTTATTATTCTTTATGTCTAACAATGGGATTGTCCGTTCTTAATGTAGCAGCTAGCTTTGTTTGATACCCAGTCTCTGATTGTTCAGACAAGAAGCGAAACAAAACATAGGAGGATTTCTATCTTGAAGCTTGGCTAAAGGGGATAGCCGTTGTTAGCCTCTTTTATTTAGATATTGCGATTAAAATGTGTTGTCAAACGATAGCTGTGTTGTAAATTCACTGTGTGTGGTTAGGGTTAGCTGGCTAGCTGGTTATCGATTGCTGGCTGATCAACGCTTGGCTATCTTCGTTAAGCTAGGTTCACTCCTGCAGCTCCCTTGGATGTTCACTGTGGTAAGTACCATTTATTATAAGATAATACTTTTACTACATTGATTGGTACGCATAAATCATTTCCACAACTAACTACATATCCATCCTTTTTTACCTATTGGTACTTGTGGTTGTAGCTTAGTTGTTGCTTTACACAATTGTGATGTAATACAATGTCAATATCTTTCTCTAGTATATTTCCATATATTTATGTTGCCTAGTGAGCTTGTCTATTGAAGAGAATTCACATGTATTCACTCTTTTTTTTTACATTGTGTATTATTTAGATACTATTGTGATATATGTCTGTTCAACTGGGAATTTGTGTTATATTGGTATCTTATTCTACCTTTAAAATATTTTTAAACTCGTGTGTTGTATGTACTGCTGTGACAAAAAATAATGTCCCAATTTGTGATGAATAAAGTGTCTTTCTATCTAATATTATATTATTAAATACCTCACTTTACTGTTAACTATGGTCAGCTGTAACAGTAGACGTCTGTTGACAGTCAAGGTGCATGCACATATGTGGGACACATTATTATAATGAAGAATAACAAGTGTTTTGAAGCAGCACTTCCTGTATCCCACTGAGAATATCACTTTGTACATTAGGAGTTTGTTATAAGTTTGTTTAAAACTACATCTTTTGCATTTAGTACCCATTTACGGTATTTTTTTCAACATTGTAGTTTGTTCAATAAGTAAAAAACGACATTATTAATAGTACAAGACACGCAATGGGTGTGGTTTTTTATGAATATTGGTTATTATTAGGTTTATTGTCCTTTTTGATTTTCACAATAGCAAAGGAAATATTGTCAACGCTTCATTTCTTGCTTCAATTTTATTTATAGGACTTTTTTCAGCGTTCAATTGCCTTATTTTACAGTGGGCCTTTTTACCAATTGTTTGCTTCAATTTCACTAAGCAATTTAAATACTTCATGCTGAATGCTGTATATCCTGCTTTTGTGATACAAGAAAAAGGATCATGTCATCGTCCAGTTGACAACAATCGAGTGCTTCAGATTCAGTCATTATATTCATGGTTTACAAACACAGCTCTCAACTAGGATACAACTGAAATAGAATCTATGCACTCTAATGTTAATAATTAAACATTTGTCACTTCTTCTAGTCCAAATGTTCACTAACAAGCCATTATATCCTTCTGTGTTGCAGTCAGGAAGTGACTCTCCGGCCCCATGTCTGCTGAGGCTTCAGTAGGCAGTCATGCTGCTGACTCGGCCCAGTCTGCTAATTCCCAGCCTGCCTTCCACAACTCGGATGAGCTCAGAAATCGAGGTCTGCTCGGGAGCAAGTATGTCAAATTAAATGTGGGTGGCTCCCTGCATTATACAACTGTCCAGACGTTAAGCAAGGAAGACAGTCTGCTGCGGAGCATATGCAATGGAGGAACAGAAGTTTCCATAGACTCAGAAGGTAAGTGGTTGTGTCTGGTAGACACTAAACGCTTCGACTGGATCCATTTGTTATGCTGTAATGTCTTGAAGCATGTGCCACTGATGTCAGCATTTTTAGTATGGATCTATTTTGACTTAATAGTTGTTTCAGATGCTCTGTTTTGAATTGATATACATACAAGTACTAACTTAATTCTAACATGAGTAGAACCTTACAGTTTTAGCATACATTGAAATATAAAATCAAATGTTCTGCAGTGGAGGGCAATTATACAACTCGTGATCTTCGGCAGCGATTCTAAGGGGCGGTGGTCAACCAGCTGATCAGTCTCATATATCTGTTTGATTTCTTTTCTCTTTGTGTATTTCCATATCATAGTTAATGTCGTGCACAGAGAGTAACGTCACAGCCACACACACACACACACACACACCATCAACCTTTGTGTGGAAGTTCTTAAGTAGAGGAAGTCATACAGCTCTGTAACACCTGCTAGGTAAAAACATGCAGATGGTGTGGCTTGATGCAGTTATCCAATATTCAATGTTTTATTACGAACATGAGTTTCGAATTCCCATTAAAGCAAAGTAACAGTTTGGCCAGCCAATTCTAAAAAGTAATGTTAATCGGCCAGGCAAATTGAGGTAGGTGCATCTTTAGCTTTTCAAACGTCAAAAATACTGTACTGAGATCTTTAGACAAGGAGTTTGACTCTCACACGCTGACTTTTACTACCAACTTTATCTGGCGTGGTCATGGTGTAACCGACACGATCAGTAGTATCAGAAAGGTGTCTTTGTTGGCTGTTTCCCCTTTTTTTTAGAGAACCAAAGTTGGCTGAAAAATACAAATGACTCAAAACTATTTTCCTGCTGTCCCAGGTTGGGTCATTTTGGATAGGTGTGGCCGACATTTTGGACTGGTTCTGAACTTCCTGCGGGACGGCTCAGTCCCACTTCCAGAGGATCACAAAGAACTGGATGAGGTTCTGAAGGAGGCGCAGTACTATCGGGTCCAGGGACTCGCGCAGCTCTGCATCAGTGCCATGCAGGTAAGCAGCTACTTTTGAGAATAAACAACAAACTAATACTTGCATATTTTCAGGGGGGATTTAAAATGTGGGGTTTCTCGTTATTTCTGAGGTTAAATTGACTTTAATATTAACTTTAACAAGTGTGTTAGTTAGATTGAATGTTTTTTTTAAATCTACTTTCTTTCTTTGCCTTCAGAAACAAAAGGATGTTTTTGAAACAGTGTGTCGCATCCCCATGATCACCTCAGCCAAAGAAGAACAGAAAATAATGGCTTCGTGTAGAAAGGTAAATAACTTTTTGTCTCAACTAAATGACAAAGGTGTGATTTATTATGTTTGGAGAGTACACAGTTTTCAAAAACCTTGTTCCCCATATACTACTGCTTTATGAGTATTTATACCTGTTTCTTTTCTCTACAGCCGGTAGTCAAATTGCAGAACAACAGAGGGAACAACAAATACTCTTACACCAGGTAAACTTCAAAGCTGACCGTGCACGTTTCTTTAGAGAGTAGAAAAACAATTTCATACGCCACATTTTTTTCCAAGCTTAATCCCAGTTCACTTGACATGAATTAATGCATCTTTTCCGTTTAAACTAACGTGCTCTTTCTCTCTCCCCTTTGTCCAGCAACTCTGATGATAACCTGCTGAAGAATATTGAACTCTTTGACAAACTGGTGCTCCGGTTTAATGGCCGCGTCCTGTTTGTCAAAGATGTGCTTGGGGATGAGATCTGCTGCTGGTCTTTCTACGGAGAAGGCCGCAAGATCGCTGAAGTGTGCTGCACGTCCATCGTCTATGCCACAGAGAAGAAGCAGACCAAAGTAAGTCATGTCTAGTTTGTACAACATGTCATTAAAGCAGTAATGACATGACACCCTTCTAAGGTAAATATTAATACATGATTAAAACACAAGAGCAAGTTCCCCCCTTTTTCCAGTCTTTAAGCTAACCTAACTTTCTGTAGCTCTATATTTTAACTGGAAGAAAGCGAATAAGTTCATCTTCCAACATGTTGAGCTAATGTATGTCTTAAACCTCTTATTGAAAAACAGAAGATAACTTAATTATTTATATTCTACTATAATGGTGAATGTAACTGCAGGAAATGTATTTTACTAATTCAAATGCCAGGTCTGAAACTGAATTGATTCTTTCTAGGTTGAGTTTCCTGAGGCCCGAATCTTTGAAGAAACCCTCAATATCCTCATCTATGAGAATGGCAGAGGGTCTGGACCAGGGGGGTTGCACCTTTTAGACGCCAGAGGCTCGGGGGCCTCACTGGACGAAGAGGGGGCTACCGGAGGCGAAAGGCGAGTTAGACGGATCCACGTAAGGAGGCATATAATGCATGACGAAAGAGGGCCCGGTCAACAAACTGTGTATAAGGACTAATAATGTGAAAGCATACTGCACGGAAGAGCGACTTCATGTATGTTCATTTATTTTCTTCTCCAATGCTAGAATGAAAGAGACGTCCTTGATAATAGCAATAGCTCAGTAGGTAGATATTTCCTTAAATGTCTTGAGACGTCACTGCACAGACATGTAGGAGTCGATGACTGATGTGGAACAGAAGAGACGTTTTGCTTCTGTTTACAAGAAAACAAAATGTGTACATAATTTAAATAGGAAATGTGTAAATGTACCTGGGATGTGAAACTGGCATAAATATTTCTTGGCAAATGTTAAAGGACATACTATGCAGGATTTGTCGGCTATTTGTAAACACATAGCATAAAAGTTGAACAGAGCTAAAAAAATAAATAAAAAATAGTGCAACGGTGGTCGAGTGAGTTAAAGAGTGACGAGTCAAGCAGACCAACCACAGTGGAGAGAGACAGGAAATCTAGCCTCTACCTTATTTATTTTGAAGTCCTGTGCACTGTTTTTGGTTGGGGGCTGGCCACTTCTTCCTAAAGGAAAATCTAATAAGAAAAATAGTTCCAGACACCACCTAAAGTGGAACATAAATGATGATAGAGAGATTCTTTGGGTATGAGTCTATACATTGTTGTTATGGAAATCCTGCATAGTATACCTTTCTTAAGGAACCTCCTGCGAGTAACTGAATGGGCCTAAAAACCCGACTCTCACCTCACCTGTGGGTGTTAATAATGTGCACTGGCACCCTCCTTTGTGTTTGGCTTATAGGAATTACTGTAAGTCAGTTTATTCAGGTTGTGAAACATCTTTCATTCGTTGGACTGATATGCAGCCTGACAGCGATGATATTCTAACACTGGAATAAAACTGAGTAGCCATTTTTAGGGAGGTTGTCTATAAATGAGATTGTTGAGCAGCTCCATTTTCTTTATTTAAATTATTACTGCTGTTGCTTCAAGATGTTTTATTAATTTATGAACCTAATTTATTGTTTGGTATTTAACTTTTTGTATTGTATGCAATCTTTGTGTTAACTAGTGCTGAAGTGAGTTTAATTTTTGAAATGATACAATGCACTCGATAGCACACACCAGATTTTGAATTGACACCTGTAAATGACTAATGTTTCAAGAAGAACCGTGACCATTTCCTTGAGAACTCATTTTGTTCTGAGCCAAGACCTTTCACTTTATGTCTTATACCAAACCACTGAAATTTGCTCAAAATAATTGGCCATAGAGTGATGATAAATGCAATTATTACTGGGTTGTATTTGAATTTAACCTTCATGGAGGTGATACATATTTAATTTCTGATATCCACCAGTATCTTGTGCACACCTAATCACCCTGAAAACAAAACATTGAATGAGAGCAATATATATCTCTCTTAATAAAGTACCCTAAGAATACCCTAAAATATGCACTAATATGACTTCCGTCCTATAGTGGTCATGAGAATGTTCTGAATAAATTATTTGTGAAATCCAGCTTCAGCTTCTTGGTCTTATTGTTCTCTATTTCCTAAAGTGTATAAAAAAGAAAAGGACTCAAACACTTACAGAAAACAAGTAAAAAGTGTGTTTGGTTTTATTTTGCCATGTTATATTTTGGGACCTAGACAATTGCAATTGTCATATTGTTTTTTGTGATTCAACCACACTTGGGGAGCCTTAATAAATTACCGCTCGAACTACAAAACCAATGTAACTTTCAGTGTGTCTTTATTGAATCATCTAACTAGCTTCCATATCATCTATTTACTATATACATTAGTTTTAGAAAAATCACACACCTTATCATGTTACCTTATTACTCCAAACAAATACAGCATTGTATTACCACCTATACACGTAGGATGGATTTATTGAATTGTAGTGCCTTTTCATTTTGTGAAAACATAGCTCCTAAAAATATGTGACATAATTATATCAAATCAACACAAGAAACATAAGACACTTATAGGGTTTAAGTGCTTTTTCTATTCTTTATGAATATTTTAATGAAAATAAAGGAGCTTTATTATTATTTAGCACATAAAAAAGCAGTTAAAATAACATTGGTGTTGGTTTTGTGTTCAACCAGTATGAATTTGAAAACCTGAGTAAGAGCAAGGACCCGGAAGTGAGCTAACCGTTCTCTGACAGCCAACAGTCTGAGAAAATTAGTAGAAAGATCCAAAGTTAATGTCTTTAGAATATACAACCTAAGAAACTTCACAGCTGTCATGTTAAGGCTTTCTAAGTAGACAAATAAGTGCTTCAAATTCATTTCTAGAAGAAAAAAAAGCGCAAGTTTGTATTTGTGTGTATATGTGTTGTATTTTGAAAACCCGCTGGTCTGACGTCACTTCCTGTCAAGTCCTAGGGCCCGCAACCGCCAAAAAGGACCGAACATAGTCAGACATGGATGTGACAGAGAAAGCGAAAACAGGTATCCGCAGGTTTGTGTGTGATCAACTGCGTGATGAGCCAGACCTCAGGTACAGTTAAACAGTTCAACAACGTTTTAATGTAGTGCTGTTACTTTTTACTGACAATAAGTTTACTGGCCTTTGTGCTTTGACTGTTTGTGTGTGTTGCTAACTTTGGTCCACATGCTGTCAGCAGGAATACACACAGGCAAACACTTGTTTGAAAATGTTTTTTTATAAATGCTGTAGTGTAACTTTAATGCGCCAATGAACTTACCATTAAGATACGATATACGATACGATATTGCTTTATTTGTCAGATCAAGTCTGAAATTTGACTTGCGTCACAGCAGCTCCATGTCCAACATCAACAGACAAGTATCCAGACACAATACATGAAACACAAACATCAAACATTTAACATAATATCACAATCAGTGGGAGAAAACATGCTCAAAGAGCCTTCAGCATGACTCATGATGTTATGGTTTTCACCCAAACAAAATGCGGGAATCAGCCTACTTTGGCGTTTATGTATGTAACGTTATCAGTTGCACACCTTTTGGTTGAAAGTGGTAACTTTTAGTGAAACGAGGGATGCCATTTTTTGGAAAACAGTATGTCCATTTATCCAAAATACTCATACATACAGCACCTCACAATTGATTGCCTGCAAAAACCTGTGACTCGTTCAAAAATACTCTAATTGTATTTAAATGATTGAAAGTCAATACTTACCTGAGAACCAGGCATTCATTTATCAATGCATTAATTCATAATTCGACTTGTTGTGGCTCTTTGTTTGTAAATTACTAAACCATTTCCTTTTTAATATTGTGTTTGGATAATGAATACAAATACAGCATATACCACATGTTACCGTCTAACATTTTGAAATGTACTTTCAAACAATCTACATGAAAAACTACTATTACTCCACTGTACGAATACTATTAAAAGTAGTGCCAACAAAATTACATACTCCCAGTTTCTAGAACTGAATAAAGTTGTCCATGTAATTTGGTAAATGAAGGTAAGCTACGGTATTTTGTGTCTAATCTATGAGCTGAAATTGGATATCCCATACTATCATAATAGCAGCTGTGATTTTCAGCAATCTGAATTCCCTCCTTTCCAACGTAGCTGTGTCACCTTTTAGGCTTTGCATTAAAGTGTCTCTTCAGTATTTGAAGTCTTTATCTGTTTAAAATGTCATTTAGTGTAATGTGGGTTTTGTTTATTGTCTTCAGGTATATTCCCTAAGCTGTGTTCAAAAACAAAAGCTCAAGTTAATTATGTTGCTTACTATAAATGACCTTACACATCATGAAGTAATCTTTCTATTGTTTTATTTTTCCAGCACACTAACCTTAAGAATATTGAAAAAGCGATACCTGGAACGTGCGCAATGTGACTCATTAAGTCCAGAGGTCAAACTTTTCATAAAGCGGGTGGTTGAAGAGGAACTAATCAAAATGCAGGTATATGAATTACTCTTTAGCAAAGCTTACATTTTCAGTGAACTGTAGCTTTTGTATTCATCAGCCCAGTTTCATATTAACTGCTAGGAAAATGATGAAAACGATAGTGAGCTGGAAACCAAGAAGTCCCAAAACAAAAGGAAGAGAGATGCTGAAAATGATGAGGTGTTGAGTGGGGGGGAAGACGAAGATGTATCCAAAGCAAAAAAGCCCCGTCGTCGATCGAGCCCATCCTCGGGTAGGTTTAAATGCTTTCTTTGTTTGACGTGTTTAGATTCTTCAAGTATTTATTAATTATAGCATGTTGTTCTTTTAATTACTCAACGGAAAATGCCCTGAACCAAAATTAACAGCTGGACTCGGGCGTCAAATAATCATTAATTTCATAAATGATTTGGTATGAGAAGGTTTGTTGTCTGTGGTGATGTAATCAGCGGTCTTCTTTTGTCCTTGAAAAAACTCTATAGATATACAGGATAAAGTAAAAGAAAGAAATGCAGAATCTCCTAATTATCCAAAAGTTGGAAACAATAATGTTTGACATTTGAGTTTAGAAAATGTCAAACATCGATAACTTGCAACTCTTAAGAAGAATAAATAACTGTCTTAAAACCACATTTTTGTTTGTTAGCCATATCAACAAAGTCAATCTGATCATCTCACTCACTCTGCACCTATGTTAACTTAAAGGGGACCTATCATGCAAAATGTACCTTTTTTTCTTTTATACATAAATATGTGTCCCCGGTGTGTCGGGGAACTCACGCAGCGTCAGAAAATAGAACCCTCTCTCTTTTCATCCGT